>NW_026943182.1:276810-357494 GCF_024139115.2 Armigeres subalbatus
CCTGTAAAAACGGCAATTTGTGTTTCAAGAAACGTATTAGGACATGTAGATGGAATAACAGAAGTTTATTCGACAAACACTTTGATAGATTTCTTAATATATGTTAAGAATGCCCGAAAAGATGGATGTAATGAAACTTAACGAATACATAATTGTATTTAGAATAAAAAAATGTATGCAACTCTAGGTTAAGTTTGTAAATTGATGAAATAAAAAAAAAAATTTCAAATAATATTTTTTTTAATCGGTATTGATGGATAATTGTCTCCAAAAAGTAATCGTTTCAGATATAGATGTTGAGCCATTTTGCCATTACACTTTCAGCCATCCTTTCTTTTCCGATCCTCCGAACGACCTCGAATTGGCAGCATAGTTGAATGATTTGTAGTGTATTCATTTTGAACACGTGCGTGAATATATTTTCGCCGTCCGGCGCTAACGAGACATTAATGCTGTCAAGATTAACTCTAATTAAATGTTTGTTCATTAAATTAAATAACTAATTGCCATATCAAAGATGGCTTGAATTCGATCGTTCGTTGTATTTATAGTTATGAAATTTGTGGACTTCCACCGATGAGTGCCACTGAACGGTTACAAAGTTGTTTATAATATACCGATCTGCTACAAAAAATGAGGATATTCGTTAATAGTGAAACGCATAAAACAGAATGTAGCATCAAATTGAATTATATTATTTTGTTACCATGTCTGACACGGTTTACAGCAGTTTATTAAAATGCTAAGTAACTATCGTCTCAGCGGTGGCGGTTTCAATATGTATCACGAAGTCGTTAATGCTGTAATGTGCCAAACACACGAATGAAACGTTTTAAGTTTTAACTGCTCTGATTCTAGCCTCATCTTGCAAATTTATTCCTGATCAAATTTATTACCTTTCGAATGTGTCTTCAAGATTCAGTAATCTTGATTCTCCTTAAACTTTCCTTTCCACTCAGATCGGTTACTGCATACATGTAGATTATATGTAGATCGAATAAATTGAGTTTGTTTTTTTATGTTCGCTTCCATCGATAAGTCTAAAATTAACATCTTGCGTACGCTTCAATTTTATATGTTTCTGTTCACGTGGCAGATCTGATTCGACAGATTCAATTTAAAGGCACAAATCAAGATCTGATTCACGCTCTGGTACGCCAATCCAACCTCAAATGACAAAATTTAAGCTACCTTCAACCAAGGTTTGTGTAGCCCTGCACGATGTTAGGACTATCGATGAATCGCGCGTTTCGATAGAATTCGGTAATCGATCATTGTGGTAGGTAATGATGAAAACTTTTACCACAGTTGGAGCGAATCAATGGGGGTAGTAGTTAAAGCGAGTCAATTGTGTAGCGACACAAGGTGGTAATTGCTCAACGGTTAGACACTCTATGGCCGGGTCAGATTCTAATCAACTTGAATTTACTATACTACTACGAACTTGATTTATTGAAATTTGCCGATAACATTTTTTTTATTTTTAGAATGATACTGCCAACGAATAATTTGTTTTGCTTTTGATTGTGAGTTTCGAAGTTCTAAAGTTCTCGACAATAGATCGGTAATGGCTCAACAATTAATAACTGGAATCCAAATCTAATAACTGGAATACAAGTCATGTTAGAGATTTAGATTTAAATTAGAAGATATGATAGACTTTAAACTTTAATATCTAAGCCGTTTCTCGATGGATTTTCAATTTTTTTGGACCATTCGATCAAGGATGAGTCAACGCTTTTTTGTATTTATTTGAAAATACTGATTCTTAACTATTTATTATCGATAATTGATAAAAAGTTTCGAAATAGGTCAACTAACCAATCACGTACATGCATCACTAGCACAGACATCAAAAATCAACCACTTGCGGATTTGGATCTAATTCTCAGTTTGAACAAGGTTTCACGCAGAGCAGACGCATCAAGGCGATCGCAGCGGAGCGGACACAGCATCACGGAGGCGCTAATAACATTTTCAAAGGAAATCCATCGCATTGGTGGTGGTGCTCGATGTGTTGCTGCAGATCATTCAACCTCAACGAACCAGCATTTCGTATGAAGAAAGGGTTGACCATAAATATAGCACTGGACGATCCCGCACCGCCAGTGCCGATGCTGAAAATTTATTACAAATTGTGGTGTCAGTTAGTTGGAAAGGAGCATTGGGAAAAGAAAAATTGGTTCTTCTCAGGACCAACATTTTATGAAAAGAAAGAGTTAATTGCGAAAATGGACTGTTACGGTGACATCGGGTTTGGCGTGGTAGCTTGGTTGCTGTTAGTGATTCCATCCATTAAAATTTACTGCATCATCTCCCTCCGACGCGCTATCAAATTCGCTATTTACGATTGAGTTTTGCACTTTGAAGAAAGTTTATTTCGGATAGTCGGATCAACCTTCTTTTGTATAAAATGGTGGCTTTTGTATAATATCAATGAAGACGCCACCTCAGTGGAAACTATCTACAGCAACCACCCATCGGTGAACGTCGCTCGAACAGACAGATGCCAAAAGATAATGTTTTGTAATATGAAGAAACTTCGTCTTGAGTCAAATTTCTGTTGTTATTCCTCGCAACAATACGCATCTTAGATAACCAACATCTCATAACCAAATTCAGAATCTTGCGAAAAAATTCATAGGATTTTCAGAATCTGTCATTCCCGGAACGGTCCGTTGTCTGCGGAATCCCGATCAAAATGGCTCGCGGTAGCTTTCTTATATCTGATGAAGTAATTCCATTAGCCCCGCCCCTTCGTTAATCGTTATGAGTGCATATTATATTTACACCTATATCAGATCACAAAGGGGCGGAGCTAACGGGATTAATTTATTGAATTCAAGAAAGCTGCTTTCCAGCGCGCGCGAGCCATTTTGATCGGGATTTTGCTGAGAGCGATTGAACAAGATTTTACGCGGAGCGGACGCAACGGCCGAACAAAGCAGCACGAAGGCGCTCTGGTAGCATTTTCAAAGGAAAATCATCGAATTGGTGGTGGTGGAAGTCTGCGTTGGTGGTCGTCATTCAATCTCAACAACAAATCAAAATTTTGTGAGGAAATTCCATTTGACTGCTACTGATGACATCCATTCGAATAATCTTATTGCATCATCTCCCTCCGACGCGCGCTTGTGGTTGTGTTACCAAAGGGCAACTTTCTGTCGTCGGCAAACGATGGTAACCCGGAAAAAGTTGATCATTTCTAATGACTAACGAAACAAAACCAAATAATCTTGCCAGAAAATTTTACTTTCCGTCGAAATCGATGCCAAATCGATGAAGACGCCACCTTAGTGAAAAATGTCGTTTAGCTGCCTTAGTTTTTTAGTGGCGCATTATTAAAAACAATAAATCTTTCCAAAATCATCATTGTCGTTTGAACAGCCGAACAGTCTGGTTGTCTGGGTAAACAATTTTCCCAAGCGTCAAAACCTCTTCTTGGATAAATAAAGTCCTGAAAAGGACTGTTTGTAATTTATTCTTGAAGTCCCGCTCACTTTGCCACCAGCGCTATAGAAAACGATGCATGTACGCTTCCATCGCGGGCGGAAGTCGAGCGTTGCAAAATAATATATTTTTGTTTGGTTTCGCGCCACCTCCGATTCTGCTTATTTTTCCTATATTCCGGACATTCTTGAGCATAATGTCTTCTAGGATACTGATGATATCCAAAGAAAGATAGACGAGAGGCTTCAGTGGCGATGCGGCCGATGAGTGGTTCCTTTTCCACGGCTGCTTCATCCAACTAGGAGCTACTTTCAGTTTCTTGATTCGGTTGACCTCCGAGCAGTTTGCACAATGCTAATATATTTTTACAAATTATGATGAAAAATACCCTCCATTTCGTATAGCTACGTAGTCCTACGTCACCTTTGCGTACAACCCGATTGGGCTGCACCTTTGAGTTTTTGTCCTACTGATCTCTGAAGGGTCCAGGGGGGGGGGGGGGGGATAATAAAAAAAAAATATTAAAAAAAAAAAAACTAAAAACTCCTTGGACTTGTTAAGGAATGTTTTAAAAATCCCCAAAATTATCAAAAATTTATTTTGATGCCCCCTTAAAATATTACGTTTTGGCTAAAAAATCCGAGGGGGGGGGAACAAAATAGATTTTAAATATTTGTATCGGCTTAATTATCCAAAAGCCAAAAAAAAATTCATAATAAAAATAAATAATTGTAGTTTTTTTTCTAAAAATCTAAAAAATCTAAAAAATCGAAAGAATATTTTGTATTAGGCGCTTTTAGTTGAATGTTTTCACCTATCAAAAGACGAGCTTAGTACTATTTCATTACATTAGTATTATTTATAAATTCATTTTCGCGGTAAAACATTTCGCGAAACAACATTTGGTGATAGGGGAACGGCTCGGCACTTTATCCCATAGCTCCTATTTCCGTCGCATCAAAAACAAAGCAAAGAAAAAGAATTTGGTTTGTTTTTTATTTTGTGATTTTTTTTTCACCAGTGAGCACGCGTGTTGGCAAAAAGAAGCGACGAGATTAGTGCTGTATTTCTTTGTTTTGCGATGAGGTGAATATATGTTCAGTGAGATGGAAAAGAGAACAGTTGCCCTATATAACTTTCCGCGGGTCGGTACTGACTACTTTTGGCGGAATGTACCATTTCGCAAAAAATGGGGAAAAAGTATAGTTTTGCATTACAGCCACGCATCTTACCGCACGGCAAATAAAGGCCTTTTAGAATACCAAAGTTTTAGAATTTTGAATTTCCCGTTACAGACCCTTTATTATATCCGGAAGGCGGGATTCTCTAATGAAGGTATTATCTCCTTTCCTTGCCTTGCTTGGACAGACATTTTTTTTAATAATTCACTATTTCTTTCATTCGCCTTATACCGAACGGACGCGTTCTTTTAAAGAATGCATTTTTCTTCATATTTGTCTTATACTCGGCAAATGCATTCATTTAAAGAAATCATTGATATGTAGCTAGCAAACGTGTCCATTAAAATAAGACGCTATATCTCCTCACTTCACCTCATACCGGCCAGATGCGTTCATTAGAAGAAAGCATTGTCTTTTTTTTTTGTTCTATGCCACAATCCAAAAGAATTTAGAAATATTAAATACTTCACAATTACTAAATCAAAAATACACAACGTAAAACAAATGGGCATTACAGAATAACCAGACTCCAACCTAATGGACCTATTATTGGGCCTCCAAATAGAATTAGCACAGACAAACAGACATAGCTCTCGAGACTATCTCATCGTACAGTGATTTACTGACCAATTCAAATATTTATTAGTTGGTCAATCCACTACTTGGGGCGCGTGCGTCGATTTTGTTCGAGATTGACGTTTGCTCACTAGCGGCACCTGGTTCGTGATTTACCCAAGTCAGAGTAATCGCGTGACGATGAATTTAATAGCCTAATGTTCCATGTGTTATGTCTGTTTGTCTGTGGAATCAGCGTGTTTTTTAAATTCCCTAAATCTCAATCCAGTTGGCTAGCTCGAAGTGATAAATGAATCATTTGTTTGAGAAACTGCATAAGTCCATTTTACACAATTTCGAGAAAACAACAAAAAACTGTTTTTGAACAAATTGGCAACGGACCTTTCGATTTCTTCGATACAGATCAATAGTTTATGGCAAAACTCATCACCCTGGGGCACTTCCAGTGCAAAAACTGTACGCAGTACTTCATAATTGCCCTTCAAAGTGCGTGGACATATGTAGTTTCTCAAACAAACGAAAAAAATTTCATACATTCCTGAACAAAATTTTTTTTTCGTTTTTTTTGCCAGAATACGTAGTTTTGGAAGAGGATTTAGTATATATAAAAATCTCATTTTGTCCAAAAATGTTACATATGCAGTTTCTCAAACAAACGGTTCAAATACGTTTTGACGATACTGTGCTTCCATAACAACGTTGAAGGAAACATAATTGTTGCAGCCCAAACCAAAATAACCGATAGCTCATCGATCGGAAACCGTGCGTGAGTGACCAGACCAGTGTCGGGAAATGTACAGTAAAACACTGTGATTATGTGAATGTTTACATTTTATTCGGTCAAATTTCACGCACCGCTCAAACCGAAACAGTTTTCCAAAAAAAATGTACGCCTCATTGTGACATTTTTTTTACCGGTGAGGCAAACTGTTTGTATGTTCCTGCCTGCTGCTGCGTGAGAGTCGAGCCGTCGGTACAGTCAGCAGATTTTTTGTTTCGGTTCGTGCGCAGCGCAAACAAAACAGAATCGAGTTTAATTGCCTGTGGCGCAAAGCCTAGAAAGAATGCTAGCCGTTGGTACTAATTCATTAGTTCTAGTCTCTAAAATGAGCAAGGAGTAAAGAAATAATCATTTACCACAAAAAACGGTCATACGTCGTGAAATGAGCGTACCGAAACATTAATTGTGGGGAGAGAAAATAATAAAATCATGTGCTGACTGTCGTCTGCTTGGTCGTGGCTGCTGCTGCGGCTGCCGTGTTTTTGTTTTTCTTTTACTTCGTGGCAGATTGAATGATAAAAAGAAATGTCAACCGTTCCCGTCCCTGGACCAGACATGATCCACATTCAAAATGTTGTACTTCATCCTTCGAATCATTACAAGCCATGGAAACAAATTTATCGAATTTGTATCGAAGTGCGAACAAAACAGAATCGGATAGGCAGAACCCACCGAGAATTAATGATAAAGCATTTTGTTCTCACTCATTTTGTATTGGGGACCATATTTTTTTTTTTCGCACAGCAGTCCAAAAAAAATTTAAACACAAACACAAACGAATTTCTCATTGGGGCCGTACACAAACAACGTAAGCATTTTTCTGGGTTTTTCAACCCTCCTCCCATGTAAGATTTTTCACATACAAATCATTTTTTATTTATATGGAACGTAAGAAAATGGCAGACCCCCCTCCCCATAAGTGATTACGTAATTAGTGTTCAACCCTTTGGGTATAGCGGTTTTCTGCATAACGTTCTGTATTAAATTCTTCAAGATCTGAATGAGTATCATAGTTCTTCATCGTAAGTAATGTAACCTACGAGTTACAATTAACTCGTTTTGTTTAGTCTTGTCGCCGAGTGTATTTTGGGTAGTTTGTGTGTCGCGTTAGGGGCCGTACACTTATTACGTAGGCAATTTTTCTGGGTTTTCCCCCCATGTAACATTTTTTCCATACAAAATATTTTTTATTTATATGGCGCCTAAGATATTAACAGACCCCCCCTCCCCCCATAACTGCTTACGTAATATGTGTACGGCCCCTTATCTGGCTACCCACTATGCTTTTGTTTTTGTTTTAATGGCAACATGCACCACCACTGTGGATTTGTAAATATTTTAATTCGTTTATTTTTCAATTAAAGTTTGTTTAGATTTTCTTGTTTAGCGTTTTGTTTTGTTGCTTATAAATTAGTGTCCGTTAAGTTAGATTTTAGAATTAAGTTAGCGCCAGAGCTCCTCCCGTAGACTTAAAAGCGACATCAACAAAAGCAGCATAACAGTCGAGCACGGTGGCAGGAGCGATGGCGATTATTTGTTTTGGTCTGGACGATGACGTGAAAACCAGAGGAAATTGACGAACCGTGAACTAGATCGGACGTTGTTTTTGATCCGCTGCGATTCCGGAGAAGTTAGTGCCGTTTTTGGGTGTGCGATCTTCCCATCGACGTGTGTTCCGCTGGATGAAAAATTCCCACCTTCATCGGGTGGACAGTTCCGTGATTCCCGGGGAAAAAGTGCCGGTTCGTGTACTTGTGCAGTGTAGTGCAAGGGTGTTGGATCGCCGCCATAGTGGGAAGCTAATCGTGAATGAGAAATTCGCTTCCCGGCGGCCCAGTCCATAAGCATCCATAAACACTCGCCATTCTCGCTACGGACGTTCAGCCGAATGAGTATATCTCACGTCCGTAGCTAATTGCCAAGGAGAACGAAGACAGACGCGTTAAAAGGGGTTTACCGTCTGTAGTAGTGTACCGTGGTCACTACTGGGACTGCTTACGGGGAGTAGGTAGGTCCGGTGTATTTACACACCAGTGTCGCTAGGGGATCCGACAAAGGAGCTTGCTCTTCCCCCTAGCTAATAGTTAAGGACGGCTGCCGTGGCAGTCTGTAAAGCCCGAGAGTGAGAAAGTGAAGAAGGAGAAGAAGAAGAACCGAAGAAGAAAGGACGGAAGAAGAAAGCGAGAGACCACCCAAGAAACAATTCAGAGCCATAAATCAACAAGCTTGTTGAACATTTGTTGTATAGAAGCGATGGTAGTTGAACAATAAAGCATGTTTAAGAAGTTGTTTAATAAATGTTATACTGATTGAAATCACTGCATCAGTTCCCTGTTTTGTTGTTATTTGAATAAAGCATCGAATAAAAGTTTAACAAATGTTCCCCTAAAATTTCCCTGGCAGGGTGAAGTACAGTTGTATTATTCACTATAAATATTCTTTATTCCACCAAAATAAATCCTATTTTGTGTAATCAAGTTGATATTGAATAACATGTTCATGTGATGCTTAATAATATTTGTTAGAATTTGTTATTCAACAGCGCTGCCGAAGTTGTACAATTCAATGAAGTAATGTGTCCTATATTAGATTGTAAGCTTTTGAACCAAACATGTTGATTAATTGTGAAATAAGTTTACTGTATGATAACTGTTAAAATAACTTATTTATTTATAGTGATGTTCTTTCAAATGTTGTTCAACACAACAAAATGGCTATTGATTCATTATTATTGACAAAATCAATTATGTCGTATCTGGCTGTGCGGATGTCACTGTGCACGTTTTCAACAATATTGTTGTCATGTACATTCTATTTTATAAACATGTTCAAATGTTGTTTATTCAATGTTTGTGCAATAAATTGTTCAATTTGGTATTAAATAATTTATAACTACATTTAACATGGTCGATTTATATGACCTTGCATGGAGCAGCGGAAGAGCAGGCGGATGTCAATCGAAGGGTCCTGGGTTCGAGCCTCACATCGTTCGAGATTGTGATAGCTGTAGTAATGGCTAGTTTATGTAAAAAAACGATAGTCGATAGTTCATGAAAGCCATAAAATAATATCAAGATAAAAATTATCCGTAAGAATTAGTCCTCTTTTAACATTTTTACAAAAAAATGTTTGTTGTGGAAACTTGTAATAAGCTTTATTCGAGATATTCCTTACAACAATTGAGATGTATTATAGCCACCAAAACCAACCTTATTTCTCAAACTAATGTTGAATAATAGTTTCCTCCAATCTTCTATATTACACAATCAACAGTATATCAAACAGCCTTATTTGTAAAACATTGAACAAACGCTTTATTAGTTTGGGTAATACGCTTTGTAGTAACAAGCGTTGAATTAATGTTGTTGTAGCTCTTTTATTGTTTTTGCAGTTGAGCCACCGAGGCAAGGTGATAGCTTAAACATTTATTTTAACATGCTTATAGAGCTACTGTTCTCGGGTACTTATTCAAAAGGACGTATGTGATTTTGTAAACAAAGATTCCAACGTTGATTTGTCCAATCTGATGGCTCTCCCACGCAAACCGACACCAATAACAGGTAGCCGAAGGCTTCCCCTACCTGTATGTAGTGATGGTTTGCGTGGGAGTGCTATCAGATTGGACAAATTGACGTTTGAATCTTTGTTTACAAAATCACATACGTCCTTTTGAATAAGTACCCGAGTGTTGTTGAATAGATTCTCCATTTTTGGGCGATCAAGGTTGGTATAGTAGTATCAAATGCAATAAATCAATCATAATTAAACATACAGCTGAATAGCGTAGCTGTAAGAGACATTTATTCAAACAACAATTGTTTCTTGGGCAGTTAGCCAGCCGCTTCCGTGCTACCTTCGACGAAGGGGCCCCAACGAGAGCAGTGAGTCGACCAGTGCCGTAGTAAGGGAGGAGACAGAAGGTCAGATAGAATATAAGGTTTTTTTAATTTGGAATATTTCTTCTTTTTGCTCATTTTGTCCATCCAAAATCCGAAAGGAAGTGGGAGTACCCTGCTCTAGGCCACCCTGCCGGGGTGAATTGTATGAGAGGAAGCTCAGGGCTTTCAGTAATGCCGTCCAACTGCAATTCACTGTTTTTTATGTTTCTCCATACATTTTTGCATATAAACTTCCAATGAGTTTAGCACCGCCCAAACGTTGACCGATTCGGCTGAAATTTTGTCCAGAGCATCAGGGCATCTAATAGAATCGAATAAAAAGTTTTTCCCATATTAATTTGAGCCACCCTAATATAGATTTAGATTCAAAATTCAGTAAATCAGACACCGTGCACCTGAGCGATATGAGTCTTCAGATAAAGTTGCGAGTAAAGGAGTAGCATTGGCAATACGGAGATGGCAAGTTCAGTTCTCGTTCCGGTGAAAAACATTCCCGACCAACTGGGTCGTATTGCATTGTGTATCCATTGTACATGCCATTAATGTTTGGAAAATCTCAAAATTCATTTACGATTCAAATCAATCGTGAGTCAAAACGCACACAACTTATTTCCTAAAAACTCATGCATATGAGTTGAATCATCGTAGGCGTTTTTGTGTTCTACATTGTTTAAAACATTAACGTTCATCGCATAAAATTTATCAATATTTGAAGGCTCCTGCGCTTGGGGACTCGATGATTGAGATTTTTGAATGATTTTACCCTGATTTTACTAACATTGGTTACCACATACTCATGCAATGGCGGGCTAGAAAAGATTTCAATTGACAACTGAGAAAATGGAATACAAAATTGAAAAGCAGGCCAAGCTCCAGTTTGAATATAAAAATATCTGTTTAGCAAATAGTTGCACACATTACTTCCCTCCCCTCGGATATGTTACCTTGAGGCGATGGGTGGGCTTACGTCATTAGCACTGATATGGCAACAAAAGACATATCCTGTCGTGGTGGTATCACATGTTGACTATTTTTGTTCAATGCCGCGTCACAATTTGGCATTGACGCACTGATTTTACGGATGTGCATGTGAACCAACGGACATCGTGTCTTGGAGCTTGGAATAGTAATGCAGTGAGGTGGGCCTCTTCCTCAGTAATAATGAAGTGAGATCTCCCCCTTTTTTGCAATACTTTTCTGATGTGTTTTTTGATGATGATGAGTCGTAGCTACGCTTGAATCTAGCTAGATAGGTATATATAGAGAAAATGTAATCAAGTTTATCGACATTAATAGGAAATTGACATTAATAGGATTCACTGAGTAGAAGTTTTTTTTTTTCAAAACTAGGAGCGTGGCGTCTCTCTTATTTTGTTATGTCTCAAATTAAAGAGCCATAATATAAAATACCACACATGGCAAATATGGTATACAAACAATCTAATAATGGCTTCACTCTCGATAAATTTCACTCCTGAGGAATCCAAGTTCCAAAGTGCTCGCGTTTTCGGGGACACACCACTCGATTCAGAGGCGGCGCACAACTGTCATTTTTGTTGATTTAGCTTTGCTGCGTCGCAGCATGCATGAAATAATAAAAATGACAGTTGTGCGTTGCTTCTGTATCGAGTGGTGTGGTCCCGAAAACGCGAGCAGTTTCAAACTTGGATTCCGTCAGGAGCGACCTTAACTTTTCAAAAGGACCTAAGTAACATTTTTTTCATTAATTAATTTGAGTACTGCAATAAAAAGCTCTCATGTTGTTCTGTTGATTGCGCTATTCAAATTAATTCATGAAAAAAATGTTACTTAGGTCTCTTTGAAAAGTTAAGCGAGATTTAGTGGTCTTAATGAATATAGTAAATTTAAACAAGTATACATTAAACGATTACAATACATGGCATGTTAATTAAAATGATATTGTTAACTGTATTACCAAGTTCTCAACTGAAAAATAAATCAAAACTGTTCAGATTTAGACAAAAAAAACTCCGTAACGAGACGAGCCAGCCTCGGGCTGAAAGTCTCGATAATAAAGACAAAAAAAAACTCAACTATTCAAGATAGTCAAGATTTCTATTCCATTCTAGGATTCTAGCCATGGCATAGAGCCTGCTCTTTGCATCACATAGTCAAGAAACGTACCATGCTATGCATTCCAAAGGCAATTCGATAGATATTTACTCGAAGAAAATTTTGAAAAGTAGGGTTAAGGCAGGTATTTTCGTCTTTTCGTCATAGTCTCGAAAACCAATAAAAGAGAAACTTTTTTGACAAGCTCATCCGTATCAAATCGTAAGCTCAGGAGATACGTTCTGCTATATTGGAGTTCTAGCAAAAGGACGTTCCTTTCGATGTTTTTAGCCCCTATGACGATGGACGGAAATACCTGCCGTGTCCCTATTTGAATTTCTTCCTAATCCATTTTTCCCAATTTCGATTAAATTTGCGAATGGATCTCTGTTGCAGTATTGTTCATTAAACTAAAATTTCAAAAGAGAAAAGCGATTAATAACTTAACAGTTTTTTTTTTTGAAATATTCAAAAAGGAGGACATTTAAGTGCAAAAGGAGGACTTCTGATTTTTAATGAAAAAGGAGGACATGTCCTCCTTTAGGATACCATATGGTCACCCTAGTCACACATCAGTAAAGTTGAATGATATATTTCTTAGAAAGTCTATGCGGAAACCGCGTAAGTTCATTCATTATTGGCTGAGATACATCGAAAATAAGAAAAGGGAATCAAGTCTCCCCAGTCTTCCCTATGATTGATATATGTTGGTACATGACAATGATATTTAAATAGATCAAAAATTTTATTCATGCATCATAGCTGTGTGTGTTATAGTTTTCACGAGAAAATGCGAAAAATACAAAACGAAAAGCGAACAACCAAAACATAAACAAAAACCCATGCACCTAAAAATAGCCGGTCAAACTCAGTGCACCAACGCAACACTAAAAGCTCAACGAATCAAAAGACTTTTCCGCTTTTTTCGGCTCATCGTCGGCCACCCATTTGAGAAGCGCACGGCGCACGCCACAAAACGACCAATCCCACCATACACCACCACCCATCAAGAACTGCTAGAGTTTCTATCGGAAAACGCCACCTAGTGGTCTCTAGGCGAAGTTTTTGATTCGAGCAGCTTGAAATACTGCCAAACGAAGTGAAAACAGTGTCAGTGTGTGGAAAAGCAAACTGAGCGATGAATCGCCTATACAATATTTCTCGCATGATTTTTGAAAACGTCGTAAGTCCAAATGAGAGACTCTCTTTCATTACGCTCTCTTTTGCTAATATCTAGGCTAGACAAAGCTATTTTCTTCAGATCGGTGCTGGAAAATCCAATGTTAATGTTAGTATGGCTTTGTAATAATTGAAAGAGAAAGTAAACAAAGAGAGCCTCTCTTTTGAACTTACGACGTTTTCAAAAATCACGCGAGATTTATTTTATTCTGTTTCACTTGCATTTTGTTGAATAGCTCGACGATTTCTCTACGCGGCTCTTTCGATTCGACGACAATGTTCGAGCCATGCTGTAGATAACAATCAACTTTGATTGGACTTCCAAAATGAAACGTTTGTTGGGGGGAAAAATGGCCGGGATAAAGGTGGATCAGTGCTATGATTTTATGTAAATATGCTAGGGTTATCGCTCCTGGACTTCATATCATAGTTCCTATATTCATCCCATGAAAAACCAAGCAAATAATTTTCGGCTGAATTATTAGGAGCTGATTTGTGTATTTTTGGGTTTATTGATCTAACCGCATCAGCCGAAACCCATATAAAAGTTCATTTAATCATCATACAATGTTCTGTGAAATTGTTCTGTAGCATACCAACTGCCCTTTTTGCAATTCTGAGGTCAATCGAGCAATCAGAACCAATTTCCAGATCGAATTAGTGACGGAGGTGTTTTTTCCTATACATTTTGGCTGAAATCCCCATACAAACTTCAAATCAAATGCGCCAGCTTATGCAACAAGCGATTGTGCTGAAATTTTCAGAGATTGATTTTCTCACCCAAAAACACAATCCTGGGGGGTGCCCCGTGGAATTAGACAACTTTTTGTTTCCTGGGCCAGTCTAATATATATATATATATATATATATATATATATATATATATATATATATATATATATATATATATATATATATATATATAAACCAATCTATGTATGTATGTTCGCTAACTACTTCTGAATCACTTGGCCGATTTCAACCAAATTTTGTACACACATTCACTACGAGGAGGCGATCATAAGAGAGGGGATTTGGGAAAGGGGGGGGGGGAGGGGTCTGGAGGGAGGATGTTTTGTTCAGATAACGGGCAATTAAAAGTAAATTATGAACCCCTGTACCGATTTCAACCAAATTTGGTACACACATTCTATATCATAAGGAAAAGATAACAAAGGGGGTGGGATGGTCATTGGGAAAAAGTGGAGGAGATAGGGGAAGGTGTTGTCTTTGGAAAACAAGCTACTTAGTGTTACTCCCAGCACCCAGGACCGATTTCAATCAAATTTTGTACACATTTTCGCTATGAGGAGCCGATCGTATGGGAGGGTAATTTGGACAAGGGGGGAGGGGATTGGAGGGAGGGGTATTGTTCAGAAAACGGGCAATTTAGTGTAACTTCTGAACCCCTGTACCGATTTCAACCAAATTTGGTACACACATTCTCTATCACAAGGAGAAGATAACAAAGGGGGTGAAATGGTCATTGAGAAAAAAGGAGGGTAAGAAGGAAGGGGTTATCTTTAGAAAACGAGCAATTTAGTGTAACTCCCAACCTCCAGAACCAATTCCAACCAGATTAAATGATTTATTCATTTTTGACAATGATGACTGATAATGATTAACGATTAAATTCATTTTTGACAATGATTAACGATTATGAATCGTGATTAAATGTTGACACACTATGTGTATGACTAATGATTAACGATCGAAATGATTATGAATGATCAAATTGAATGATTTGCATAGTGATCAATAACCCAAGTACCGTGGACCCCCGGTAATATGACCGCTTTTAATCTGAACACTTTTTAATTTGAACCCCGTTGGTTTGAACATCGTTCAAATTAAAAATGGTTCAAACGTCATTTAGCACGTGGAGTCGAGAGAAGAAAAATGAAACATCGTGAAACGGAACGCAGAATCAAAACAAACCAACATAAAGAACGGCTGGACACCAGTTTTTCTGATGCAAATAGAGTAACCAGAAGTTCAAATTAAAAATGAACCCCGTTAATTTGAATGAGGTACCGTTCAAATTATCGGGGGTCCACGGTAACATTTCAAGTTTTATTCTGGCTCTAGGAGTACATACAGCTAGTAAAAAATAAATATTAAAATGAAAAAAAATAATAAAAAAACTCCTCGGATTTGTTAAAGAAAATCTTCAAAATTAACCGATTTTTTTTTATTGCCCCATAAAATATTATTTTTGGGCAAAAAATCTGAGGGGGGGGGGGGCATAATTGTTTTTAAATATTTGTATCGGCCTAATTGTAATTTGCTTATTTGTGATGTGTTTGTGTCCGGTAGCCGTTTATTTATGTGACTGGTGCTCCGGAAAATGGCGACTGCGGTTTGGCTATTTCCGAATCGTTCTCGTAAGTAAGTTAATTTTCTTTGTTTACAGCACCAGGGCTGTTAAAGAAATTTATTACAGTGCTCGTAAATATCGTTTCATCATAAATCTTTTATGCGTTGACTTTTCTTGATCAATGGATCATGTACGGATTAGTGCCAATGTTTGTGTTTGTTAATTTCATATATTGGTACACCCAACCGGCGGTTGTCAGATTTTCTAACAATCCTGTATAAGAATATAACAAAACCTGTATAAGAACTGGGCATATACGAAATTGTTAGATTCTTATACAAAAAAAATGTAAGCTCTCAAACAAATATTGTTAGAAAAGCTCACAAAATTGTTAGATTCTTATACAATACTTGTAACAATTTCGCATATGCCCAATTCTTATACAGGTTTTGGTAGATTCTTATACAGAATTGTTAGAAAATTCAACATCCGCCGGTTGGGTGTATAATGCATTGATTTTGATCAGAGGATCATGTTCGGATTAGTGTCATTCTTGATGTTTGTCAATTTTAAATTTCGAATTAAACAATGAGAAGAGCGGAAATGCATTACTTATGTCTTGCGACAGTTTCTATAAATGAAAAGTTATAACATGGTCTAATAAAGTTATTAAAAAAAAGTTGTGACATGTGAGATTTAATTTAATTTTTAGTATTTCACGTGAAGAGTAGTTATGTGAGCACGCATAAACAGCAGCAGTTCTAGATTTTTTGCCGATGCAGATTTTGTTTGTAGTGTACAGATTAAAAATTTGCGTGTGTAATGCGATATGCTGAGCAGATTATTAATCAATTTGTTCTGATTTTAATGTAAGAGAGAGGGTCACTTCTGTGAGGGCCAATTTAACGTGAGATCTATCTGAAGCACTATTGCATCCAGGCAAGATGGTGTTAACCTCGAGGTGGCCGTGTTAAAATCCAGTTGAAATCCTGGTACGAGTGGGCGTCGAACTCGAGATGGTCGAATTTTCTGAAATCCAGTTTTTGCCTTTCTTTTATCGTTGTTCGTTATCTATTGAGAGCGATTTCTGCAAACCCTGATCCGCGTCAGAACCGAATAAAAACTATTGTATGGTAACTAATTTCACAAAGTTCAAAGACAAATGGAAAACTTGTTCGTAGTTTGCACCAAGATTATATCACGAATCCTCCCGTTGGTAACTTTCAGCTTGTGTTTCACACATATTTTCTAACACTCTATTCCGAAGTGTGTTGTTTTGCTGCCAATGAAATCGAAAGTAATTTTCATTTATCCAAAACTGAAGCAAATATTCTATACAACAGTTTTTTGCGGAACAACTCTCTGATAGTCGACCGTCGGACCCCGGTTCGGATTTTTCTCTTCTCGCAATACCATGTTTGGTGGTAATCCACTCATTCGATATCCAAGAAAAATTATTCTATGCTTATTATTATCTGATAACTGTCAAAACTCCAGCCAAAGTAGCTTCATGAAGGTGTTATGTTCTTATTAAAACTATTGCCGGGCAAGTAGTAGATGTCCATCTTCGTCGAACGTTCTCTGAACGTTCGCAAATTCTCTTCCACTGTGCGCAGCCAACGTTCAGGCATGAACAATGACCACTACAAGGTATGCTTCTTGCTCGCTTGACCTGCAATGGATTCTAATGAGGTTGTCAAAGTTCAGAAACATATGAGGTTTCAATCCAAATACTATTTTTTATCCATCGAGCGGTGCAATTAAGGTCACTCCTGACGGAATCCAAGTTTCAAAGTGCTCGCGTTTTCGGAGGCACACCACTCGATACGGAAGAAACGCACAACTGTCATTTTTGTTGATTTAGTTTTGCTGCGTCGCAGCATGCGTGAAAAAATAAAAATGACAGTTGTGCGTCGCTTCCGTATCGAGTGGTGTGCCCCCGAAAACGCGAGCACTTTGAAACTTGGATTCCATCAGGAGTGACCTTAAGAATAAACCACCTTCTTCTTCTTTTTCTTATTGACATTACATCCCCCACTGGGGCATTGCCGTCTCGCAGCTTAGTGTTCATCAAGCAATTGTACAGTTGTTAACTGCAAGCCCAACAAACATTGGAAGCTGATTAATTATTTTAGAGCGTCTTAGGGGAAATGCTATAAGGTTAAAAGACTATTATTCTTCCATTTACTTCCACTATTCACTTTTTATGTATCAACAAACAGATACGTATTTCGTTTCCTACTTGGAAACTTCTTCAGTGTTTTGTTATCGACTGAAGAAAAACATTGCTCGGCTCGTTGCAAGTACATAAATGGAAGAATAATAGTCTTTTAACATTTTAACATTGGAAGCTGATTAAGCGCTTATTCATCAAAAAAACCCTGATAAATCCACCTAGCGGTGATGATGCCTTTCTCGATTCAATGGATTTGACTTGGTATGATACATAGGGTAAAGTGTCCAATAGTGGACCCCCAACCAATAGTGGACCCTCCAGCCATTTTTTCATTATTACAGCACAATTGAAACATTTTGCTATGAAATTTCATCGGGAGATCCTACCTTACAGTCCTATGATTTGATTACATGCATTGAAAATGCTATGGGAAGTAAAATTAGACGATTTTTTACAATTCTATAAAAAATAAACACGAAAGTGTTCATTATAGGAATATTTTGGGGGGTCCATAATAGGAAAGAAGAACGTCCCGAAACGAAACATGAAAATCAAATGAAGTGTCGACTATAAGGAAGTAATTTCCTATTATGGACCCCCAGGGGGTCTACTATAGGGCAAGTTTAGTCCGACTTTACGATGTTAATTTCAAAGAATATCTTCGAGTATTTGATTGTTTTATGTATGTATCGTGAAGAGGAGATGCAGAGGTTGATATTAGATATCATGCCAAATTTATATTTTGAAAATTTCCACTCCTTATGCCAGGAAGAGCAAAATTTCGCTACTAGGGGGTCCACTATTGGGCATTTTACCCTATCAAAATAGTTGCCCATTTTCTTCATAACTTTTAAATGCAATGACCGATCGCAAACAAATTCAATAGTAATCAACTAGAGTTTTTCCTCCGTCGAATGCAACTTGTTGCGAGAAAATCGGTTGAGAATTACTACATAGATAATATTTTCGGTTTTCGTGTGCACACACACATACGCACATATACACACACGGACAGACAGACATTTCTTCAGCTCGACGAGCTGAGCCGATTGGTATATAACATCATGGGTCTTCGACCCTTCTATAAAAAGTTGGATTTTGGAGTGAAATGATAGCCTTTCGGTACAACTATGTTGTAAAGAGAAAGGCAAAAAGTCTTCTTCAGCTGAAAAAAAGCGTTTATTCAGCTTAAATTGCTTGTTGGGAGGTTTCTAAACCGAGTTACCATTTTGCATTCGCATATCATGAGGCTAACACGATGATACTTTTATGGCCAGGGAAGTCGAGACAATTTCCAAACCGAAAATCGCCTAAAGCAGGAATCGAACCCAGCCACCTTCAGTATGATCTTGTTTTATAGCCACGCATCTTACCGAACGGCTGAGGAAGGCCCCAGCATACAAACATCGTATACCCATATGAAGAAAATGATGATAAACGATGAAAACCGAATCAATTGATTAAAAAAAAGTGCGTTTTTGCACAATTGTATATACAATATACATTATACATGGTTACGTGAATATAAAAGAAGACTTGTTTGAATCAATCAATTACCTCTGTGCATCATGCGGTGAAAATTGATTGTTCATGCAGAGGCATTGATCTCTGGCTGACACTTGCCTCTTCCTTCATTACTTTTCTCCTCTTCACAGTGTGTGTGTTTTATCTATTTGATTTGATCATTGCCTTTCCTTCCGTTTCATTGTTCGTCAATTAGACGGCTATATGGTTTATGATTGAATAATCAGCTTTTAATGCAACATGGGGCGATTGAACATTCAATGAGTACTAAACGTGTAACTGCGCATTTGTGACTTGATTATGCAACAGAAATGTTACAGTTTCACATTTAAACTTTCAACAGGTAGGTAGGTACTCCCATAATTATAAATTATAAGTAGGAAGAAAAAGAAAGAAATCCTATCTCAATAGTATGCTAGTTATCGTGTTATGGCAAACCCCACGGAAATAGCTAGTTCATGCTACAGTCTATTTTTCAATACTGTTTCCATTGGTATTGGAGTCGCTGTCTATGTTCCATGTCATCGTAACCATAAAAGGAATAATGAAGAAATAATTTGCCTTTTTTATGTGCTATGAAGATTAATTACTTAAATCATGGAATTTTAGGATCATTTCTAAGCTACGAAATACTTAACATGTTGTGAAAAATAACATGTTTGCTTTATATACTTGCAAAACATTCTTCAAGCATGTTTTTTCTATCCCACGTATCGTCTCCATCAAAATATCATTCAAATCTTCTCGAATAGTGAGCCTCTCCGTCCTAAAACCTACCAACCTACCAAATCAGCGAAAACCATATGCTGAAGAGCTTCTTCAGCCCGACCCAATTAACGCAAGTTGAGAGGAAATTAACCCCGAAAAAATAAAACTGGCTAGCTCAAGTGCTCCTATAGATAGAAATAAAGCCACACGCAACACCAACGAAAGGAAAGGTGATGATGCCAATGTGGAGGAAGCTCAAATTCAACTTGTAGCCTTAGGAGTTTATTTTGGGCATCAGGTTGTTCCAGTACGCTCGCGTACACATGGGCGCAGCTACGAAAGGCACTCGGGCACACTATGTCAGTGGGGATGGCGAAAAAACCTTTATGAATCAATTTGGCCTATCTTGGACAGTTGAGTTAGATTTTTAAGGAATATTCTCATGCATTATTTTGGAGTAAGAGGATAAGCAAAAAAATACAACTAATCATAAATAAAATAAAAATTGCGATGGGACGGACGGACCATCGAATCCAAATTTCAATGTTTGGGTTTTAAACTCTATTTTACTTTCATAATATTCAATAATCAATGTGACTTTCCTAACCTTATTGTTAATTAGACCGCATTGAAATTTTTTCTTCGTTTGATCGATATATTTCAGAGAGAAAGTTAATATATTACGTAAATTATATTTTTACCTAATAAACGTAAAACGCACGATCTCAACAACTTTATGTTCATTTTATAAAAATAGTTTGAGAAAACCATTATAATTACCAACCAACAGCCAGCGTAATCTAATCTAAATGCTATATAAAACTTTTGACCGCCAGCTAGTGCGGAAACTGCCCACAGTGGAATGGGCATCCACACGTATTTCTCGTTGGTTCAGTTGAAGTAAATGCGGTGCGTCTGGTTTGCTGAGCGCACTTCCGTGGGAAATGAAGATTTGTTCCCCTTTTAGGCTGTGGGCTTCTTTTTGTTCAGTTCCGTTGCCATTGGTGTAGGCTAAGTGTGACTGCCGGGATTTTCCCTTCAGTCCGCACCAATTGCACCGAGTTTAATTTGCGAAAAAAAAACACTTAAGACAACGTTGTATTAGCGGTAGGTATGCAACGGCTGTAACGCAGGGAAAAGTGCGATAATTTCCTCATAGTTTCTCTTTCATCGCTGCATCCAACATGGAGCGCGATGCAACTTTTTCTCATCAGTTTGCGAACCAAATGTTTTTGCCGCGAGCCTATTGACACATACGTGAAAAAAACGAGATCTGGGTAAGACCTTCAACTTTATCTCAACCGAGTCATCGTTACATAAAGCGCAACTGGGTAGACTGCGGCGGCGAATCACTTTTCAATCTCGTTCGTTGATAGGACGCAGAAGATCGCGCAGGTTGACGTAATTACATCTCCAGTAACAACCACACAGCACAATAAGATTAGTTGTTACTAAACTGCGGTCGCTCCCTCATCCCCACCGATTTGCAGTCGGGTCTGTTATTGATGCGAACATGCGTTTTACCGATAGAGTAATTTGCACAAATGCGCAATGAAAGAATGCGCTGTTGAATTTTCCCATGGCTGAGCAGATATTTTTCCCTACTGGCTGGGAAAAGTTGTCTTATCACTCCATTGACTGTTTTTGTGACTACTAACATTAGGAGGGAAAAACTTGCAGGGAAATCAGTCCAAACTGGAAAATTATCAAATGATCACACTTAAAATGAATCGCAGATTTCTGTGAAATTTCACCGAAATCTCAACAGCAGAACTGTTCGGTAAAAACTTTACAGATTTTTTGGTAGTTTTGACAGTTGAACAACGGAAAATACCGCAGAAAATCGGTGAAATAATTACCGAACAAATCTACTGTTGAGATTTCGGTGAATTGAAAGAAAATTCTTCGAAATCTGTGAAATGATTTAAGTGTGATGATACTTGACTCGACTTCAAGTACCCTTACTGTTGAGGTCAAAATACGTATCTGTCGAGATACAATTAAGTGGTGGAATTTAATGGGATTGTACAAACTCGTCTTATGACAAGTGAAGACATTCCACTAAAAAGCTCAAAATAATTTTCTTAACATTTCACACCTTTTCTCTCTACCCTACTATGTGTTTTAGAATTGAACAACAGACGGATGCGTTTGAATCACAAATATGTGCTTCTAAAAAGCACTTTAAATGGCAAACATCTTCCCCAAAAAAAACGGACTTCCGTCACAAGTCATTAATCAAGAAAAAAATATCCTAAGCTCTCTAAATCATTCTGGAGTTCAATTCAATCCATCTTTCAAAGCAACTGTGCTTGGTACTAAACCTGTAACAATCCGTTGTGGCTGGCTACCCAAGCAACCAAAAGTACGGGTAAGATGGGATGTTTTGGCTTAATCAGCTTGCATTTTAAGTAATTTTTTGTATGGCTGGAGCGCAAAAGTGAACTTTAAAGTTCAGTTAAGGTGCTTGGAACTCGATGTGAACCAAGAGTGAACTTATTGGTTCGGTTAGGAACAAATTTAAGTAAAATGTGAACTTTTGGTTGCTTGGGTATGGGCGTCCAGAAACAATGTGCATGGCTTACGATTCATATATGTCCCAAACGAATGCTGACAAAAATCCAATCCAATAAATGTTGACTATAGCATTTCCCACATGTTCACAAATTACGTAACGCAAAAATCGGAGTTTTTGACCCCCTCCCTCCCCCACGTAACAAAAAGTAACATTTTTTGTATGTACTCCCTCCCTCCTCCATATAACGCGTAACTTTGAAAAATTTGAAGGTTTTTTTTTTATGAAGCATGTGGATTTTTGATATTGGGAATACATGTCGGTTTCTTATGGAATCCAATGTTACTACCAAGTCCTGGAAGCTGCACCAGAACATGTATAGCCAGTGTTCAGCTCCTTCAGCTTCATCTAAAATACGGACTTTTGGTTTCCTGTTCTGAAGTCCTGTAAACCCCAACCTTTTGATAACACTTAACAACAAAATCCGTCGACAAAATTTATAAGGTGTAAGGCCACTCATGAGTAGCTCGTGTACTGCTGTTCTATGAATGCTTCTATTTAAATAGAAGAAATGGAGAAGAAAAAACGCATTAGGAATTCTGCAAACAGACTTGATATTATTTTCAAAAATCGGTATCTTCAAGAATTCTTGAGAAATATACATCAAAACAAACAACTGTGAGATAAAAAGTGACTACTGAGCAGTTGAGCGGTTAGGTGTTTCAGAATTCATCGTCTTGTTCAATATATGTCAGCAACTGGTTCAATCATTCTAAAAAAAATCAAATTCAAATTCAAAAAGCAAAAATTTTCATTTGCGTTATGCGTAACATTTGGTACTAACCACCCCCTCCCCCGCCTTTTAGAGTAACAAAATATAACGCAAGTTGGACCTCCCCCCTCCCCCTAAACGCGTTACGTAATTTGTGAACAGACCCTAATGGCTATGTGAATTTGCATAGCATATATGTGAAAACACACACAACCGTTATTAACTATTCACCTTTATGTGGATTCTCCTATGGCGCGTAATTATTAACGCACACATAAAATTTATTTGTAAATTTCTTTAGATTTTTGTCAATAAAAATGTGTGGATTTTTTTAGTGTAGATTTCAGACCAATTGGTCTATGATATCAATTGTGCTCAGTGCAAAACCAATAGCAACTCGTTTGTAGATATGTCAAAATCGAATGTTCTAAATATTTCAAATCATCTAAGTGTTCAGATGAATTGGTCTACAAAGTCAACTCGGTTCTGTACCTAGCGTTATTGGCTTGGTGGACTAATTGATCTTAACTGCAAAGATTTGGAGAACTTTGAACTTCGTATTCGATTATTTCAGGGACCTGATTGATAAGAAGCAGTCGCTATCATTTTTATACTGAGCGTAGTTGACCTGCTAAACAAATTGGTATGAACTCCGGAATGATCCTGTGAACTAAGATCATCGTTTTTGCACATATTTAAATCGTAAATCGCATGACTGCTAAAGGCCTTGAACACCATGGGTTGTTTCTGATTTTTGAACTGAACCCAATTGACTTTAGTAGACCAACTGGACTGAGCTCCAGACTGATTTGAAAAACATAGAATATCCGATTTGGACATATCCAAAATGAAAATTACCTCCATGACCTCTAATACTTATTGGAACATTATGGGTTGCTACCAGTTTTTAACCGAACTCAGTTGACTTGAATGATCTATTGGTTTAAACTCCACAATGATATGGAGAACTTCGAACATTAAATTTGGACATAACAAATTCGCAAATCATGTGCCTGGATTCCATGCGCCTATATGGACACCATGGGTTGCTATTTATTTTGACCGAGCCTTGTTGACTTAGTAGAACAATTGGTCGGAACTCTTGGGTGATTTGGAGAACTTAGATGCTTAGATCATCTGGATTGGACAAATATAAATCGTAAATCCTGGCCTGGAAGGATAATATGGCTTGTTCTTGATTTTGTACCGGCCTCAGTTGACTTGGTAGATCAATTTGTCTGAACTCCACAATGATTTGGAGAACTTAAGAAATCCGCTATGGACATATGTAAACCATTAATGCGCATGACCTCCAAGGCACTGTATGGACACCATGGGTTGCTATTGGCTTTGTATCGAGCCCAGCTGTCTTGGTAGACCTATTCGCCTGAATGTCTTGGAGAACTTAGAACATCCGGCTCTGTATGGGTTGTTATTGGCTGGATATCGAGCCCAGTTGTCTTGGTTCGTCTTAACTCCAGAATGATTAGGAGAACTAAGAACATTCTGTTTGCACATCGTAAGTATGCGCATGGCCTCTAAAGGCCTGTATGGGCACCATGGGCTGCTATTGGTTTTGTACCAAGCGTAATTGATCTGGTAGACCAAGGCTCTAAAATCCAGAATGGATTGGAGAACCTAGAACATGTAGAAATATTGTCTGCATTCATGATTCGCCATCACTGAAATAGTATTGGGTACATTTCTGAAAAAACCCAAAATAATCCACCTAGTGGTGATGGTGCCTTTCTCGTGTATTATAAAATAAGAAAACCCATAAGAGTAACAAGAAAAGGACATAATAAAGATAAGAAAATTATTTTGAGCTTTTTAGTGGAATGTCTTCACTTGTCTTCACAGATACAATTAAGTGGTGGAATTCAATGGGATGGTATAAACTCGTCTTAGGACAAGGGACATAATAAAGGTCAAAATTGAACTTAAGGGAGATAGATTCTGTTATATCCATCAATTAGCACTTATTTGAGCTCATTGAAGCTGTTTTTGCGAAACCTTTCGATGTTGAACATTTTTTTCACAGGGGGAACAAATGTTTTTTTTACTAATTCCGGAACGCAATGGCTTATTGAGCCAACTTTCAATAGCAAATTAGGAAGGATTCCGCGTCGAATGCAACTTATTGCGAGTAAATCGGATAATGCTAAGTGCCAAAAATGTGTCTTACATTTTTTGTACGCATACACACATACACACACATACACATACATACAGACATCACCCTCCCCATGGCCACTGGGTGAGTTAGACCGGGACCATCGTCCCTAACCCCTAATCCCAAGGCGTCAAGCGACCCGTGCCGAGGGATGCATGCCCAGGGGGGTGAAATAATAAGCTAGGCCTTTAACGGAGCCTGTGGGGTACCTGGGCACCCTCCACAGTAATTGTCCCTTACCGCGTTATGCTGGGCTCTGGCGTGGTGGACCTCTTTTCCCGAGCAACTCGTGGGACCAAAATGGAAAACCCCTTCGCAAGAGGTGGGTTGTTCAGGTTTCCGCCTAGGAGGCCAGAGGCAATAGTCGGCAGCTCAGTGCGCAGCGCCAGCGTGGGTCACTCAACCTTCCTCTCGGCTATAAAAACGCCGGAAGGGGTTATTGACGGCCCATGGCTTGTGAAGGCGATGAACCGCAAACGCGATGGGCTTTCGGCCTTCGAGGTGGCGACGGAACAGCTGGACGCCATCATCGACTTTGCGTCATCGAAGCATAATATCAGCAAGGACCTCAAGAGGAGCTTGCAGAAACTTCGAAAGTCGATGCTGGACGCCAAGCTGGAGAGGGCGGTCGGGACGGCCAAGTGTAAACCCGTGAAATCGGCGTGCCAGCGAAGACGGTGGTGCCAAAGTCTACCCATACTGAGGCTCAAGTATTTGCGGGTACGTCGGGGGTGACTACTCCAACGGAGCAGACACAAAAACGGGGGAGACAGTCTCCAGGGATGAGCTCCTGGGGCCGCTCCAAAACGCGGAGGGTTACTACCCCGAACAAGGGTAGTGGGGCTGGAAGCTGAACCCCGGTCAGGTACCTCCAAAACCGGAGGAGGAAGGACCTGGAAAGGTCCGTCCACTCAGGCAAGACGGTGGTAAGGGTTACGGCAGGCTGAAAGTTCTCAGCCGCACCAGACCAGGGAAATAGAGGGGAATGACGCCTCCTGGACCCTGGTCAAGAACAAGAGGAAACCGAAGACGTCAAGGGCCGAAAAGAAGGCCCAGGCGAACGAGGGTAGCAAGAAGTCTAGGGTAGGCGCCAATCGCTCCAGGGGCGATGCCCTAGTCATCACGGCGGACGAGGCTAAGTACTCGGATGTTTTGAAGGCGATGAGGAGTGACATCAAGCTCGGTGAACTCGGCGCCGACGTACGTCGAATAAGACGTACCCGGATGGGCGAGATGATACTCGAGCTGAAGCGGGGCGTCTCGCAAAAGGGCGCCGCCTACAAGAAGTTGGCGGAGGAGGTCCTAGGCGAGACGGTCAAGGTGAGGGCACTCACGACGGAGGTGAATCTAAGGGTTAAAGACCTGGACGAGATCACTGAAGTCGAAGAGCTCGTCACGGCACTGCGGCGACAGTGTGAAGTGGAGACGCCCACCGCAGCCGTTCGGCTACGGAAAGGTCCGGCAGGGACGCAGGTAGCAGCGGACGCCTCCAAGGTAGTCAAGTTAGGGAGCGTCAAGGTGGGATGGTCGGTATGTCCTGTGCGCATATACGAGCAACCCGAAGTTTGCTTCAAGTGCCTGGAACCGGGGCACAAGCAATGGGACTGCAAAGGCCCTGACAGAAGCAATCTCTGCCGACGCTGCGGATATAAGGCACAATGCTGCACGAACCCTCCCAATTGCTTGATTTGTTCCAGCAAAGCTGTGAACAGCAAGCACCCCATGGGGGGCTCGATGTGCCCGGCGTTTAAGCGTGCTGCAAAATCAAAGTGCAGGTAAAGCAGCTGGCTTGCTCGGCTTCGCCCGAGTGTTTGGTGTGCGCAGGTTTAGAGGAAACGGCGGAACACGTGTTGTTCGTGTGCTCACGTTTTCGCGCAATGCGTGACCACATGCTTGCCACATGTGGTCTGGACACTACCCGAACAACCTAGTTCGGAGGATGTGTAAAGACGAAGTTGGCTGGAACGCCGTTTTATCGGCTATCGCCCAAATCGTCTCGGAGCTACACAGAAGGTGGCGCGTGGACTCAAGGATGGCTAGTTCAGGCGCAAATAAGAGGTGGTCCAAGGGATCGGAGTCGGCTTCATGGGTCATACCGGTGGTCATGCTCTGTGGTCGAACTCGATCCTTTTATCGAACAAGTGGCCGCGCGAAGAACAACATGGTATCGTCGCTTTCGCGGCGTCGGTCAACCAGGCGGGTTCCGAGCCCGAGGACGGAAAGGGGTCCTCGTCAAGGCTGGGGCAGGCGTAGGCCTCGCGTCGGCAAGTCCCTCTGTGTGCTGGCGAATAGGCCCTATCGCAGAAAGGTCAATTTGGGGTGCACGCGGCATCATCATTCTTGATACCAGTCGTGCAGAGGGAAGCAGGCGCGAAGTCGACCCTGCCCACCTTCCGAGGACATAGGGCGTGGTAAGGCCACCTGGAAAGCCGGCAATGCGCTGGCACGATACCATGGTGTTCTTCTAAAAAAGCGAGTCACGATGTTCGATGCTGCAAGGACACGCAGCTAACCTCGAGGGTGCGTCATGCACTGGCCCCCCTTTGAAGCATTACTTTCTGGTTGTACCGAAGGAACGATGGGCTTGGCGGCAATGGAAACGGTTTAGCTGCTCGGGGATGCAGCCCTGCCTCCCTCATTGGAGGTGGCCCCTAACCCAGCACTTCCTGGTCAACCCAGGATGTCTGTTGAGCAGGGGGGGGAAATGCTTATCTAATCTTCCGGTCAATGTCATCATATAGTGCATATACTCCTGTATATATACGATTGTGATGCATCACCAGTGCTACGATGTGCACGTATTACCTGGCAATCTAACTGCATTGATTGTCTGCCTTTTCAGAATTCCCAATAAGATTCCGTTGGAATATCACAAATGATGGTAATTGTTTGTGGAAAGGGAAAGAAAAGTGCAGTGGGTACCGGCCAAGTTCCCCCTGGTGGTGCTAAAATGATAAGCGGGAACAATGCCTAATTTCATTTAAATCTTTTTGTATCATTAGTGATTAGCACACGTTATTATTTTATGTGGGGGGCAAGCATGGAACATATTTTTCAACGCGGGTGTCAGGCGGCTGACCCATGCTCGACCAAAATAGTAAAATTTAGCTAGAATATTTTAATTTTGTTTGATTGTTTTTATTTTGTTTTATTTTTTGCCAAATGATTAGGAGCTTATTTTCAACATCACATAACGTAGGAGAGGGTAAAAAAGTTTGTTTTTGGAGCGATCATATAGCCTTTACCGTATAGAAAACCCCAAACAAGTGACGCGCTCGCGAGTGATTGTGGTATTTATTTATTTATTCATTGATCTATTTATTTATTGATTTATTTATTTATTTTATTTTATTTGTCCGGTGACGTGTATTATTGAAATTGAAGTGAATTTATTGAAATTTGAGTGAAACGTTTGATGGAATGGAGAAAAGAGAAGAGTCATGTTCTTTGTGAAATGCAACATATTTATACAACGCAAAAGGAAGTACTATTTCTATTACTATGTGTGATATGTGTTTAGGTAGATCAGCGCGTGATAAATATTTTCTGATGGTGGTGCATTTAGGCCGTTTACGTCACAGAGCTATTGAATTTTATATCAGAAATCGCGAAAATACTTGAAATAAAACTTTGTAAAATGTTTAGTATAATTATCTTTAAAAGGTATGGTTTGATTTTTGTATTCGATGAACCTAGAAGAATCGTTTTGCTCACTGAGCAGAAAGTACAAATTTGGTAAATTTAGATTTGTTCAACGGATAGTTGTTGATAGATTGAGGATAAGAAATCGTCTGTAAATTATTTAAAAAATAAACTGTAAATAAAATCGATATTAGCATACTCTTTCGACAGCCGGCTGGCAAGAGTTTAAATAAAAACAGGTAAACAACATAGTCTGTGGGTCGAATTGCCAGCTTGAGGCAAACCTCCATGACCTACCTTACCCTACCAAACCACCAACTCCGTAGAACTTATGAGGGCGTCGCCAAGTCGGGGGCCTCTCGTTAAGTAAGTTCTACATCAACATTTCCTTTCCTATCCCTAGTTACGGTAAAGATGGGCGTGGCCGGGAGTAGTAATCCTCATGCTTATGCTATTTTTATCTTAGATTGGAATCAAGGGTAACTCCCCACCTTGATTTCCGATAGCAATCTGGATAAGGATTCCATAAGAAACATGAGTATCACTAGTGTCCAATCTACGAAGTAAACCGTAACAACGCTAACGCTAACGCTAACGCTAACGCTAACCCAGGATGTCTGTTGAGCAGATTCCCCCTCCATTGTTTAGGAAGAAAAAAAAAAAAAAACATATAGACTTCACCTCAATTCGTTGAATTGATTTGATTGGTATATAACACTATGGGTATCCGAGCCTTCTATCAAAAGTTCTGTTCTTGAGCAAAAAACAGCAAAAAAAAATCGTTCAAGCACAACATCGTGTGCAATTTTCGTTCATATAAAAGTGGCCAACTGACGATCCTTCCTCTAATGATAACAGGATGTAGCAATCATCGATCAGTTTTCAGTTCAGGTCAGTTTCGGATAATTTATGAGCTAACGATTATATTGAGTATATAAACATGTGAATTTGACTGAGAAATGCCTGAGATATTGATAAGTCAAATCCGGGTCAATATGACCCGAACACCGTAAGTGTGAGTTTTTTTTGCACTGTAGGAAGGTTAATTACACCACGTTGTAATGTTCACAGATATGTATTTCGACTTCGACTGTGAGGCAGTCTTCAGTGTTTCGTATTTAACTCGACTCCGAGTACGAGACTGCCTTACAGCTGAGATCGAAATCCGAATTTGTAAAGATTACAACGTGATATTATTAAATGGAATAAATAGTGTGGTAGTGATTCGGTTGTGGGCACCCCCACGTATCTTTTGACAGAAAGCAGTTACTGTCATTCTGACATCTGTCATTTATTTGCTATCGAAACACGATGTTTTGTGCAGAATACCAAACTAGATAGACACCTCTACTTTGAACTACGACCAATTTTTTTTTTCTACGCCAAAATCAACACAAAAATTTTGTTAAGAAAATTATTTTGATCTTTTTAGTGGAATGTCTTCACTTGTCATAAGACGAGTTTGTACAATCCCATTTAATTCCACCACATTTTTTTATTGTTTATATAGTATAAGAGTTACTTCAATTGATTATAATACGTTACCTAACACAACGCTCCATCTTCTGTAAATATCAACAAATATTTAGATAATTGCCATTCTTTCTCGAAATTTTTCCGGTTGTTTCATCGTAGTTCCCTGTTTTTTAAAACGAATAAGCATGGATCTGAATATTTCAAATTAAAGGAGATAACACGTATTGTTAACCACAATGCAGCCTTCTGCCTTTGTGACGTCAAAACTATTTTTTGAAAGAGAATATCTTCTATATCATTATCAGACCATCTCATTCTACTCCTGATGATCTGACTGCACCAGCTCCATATTTTTCTCGCTGCAGTACATTTTTTTAATCTATGGGATACATCATCTATAGCTCCACAATTAGAGCATCCTTGTGTTCTCCGAATAGTGTAGGCTGAAAGCTTTTCACCGGTTGCAATGCCAATCGATTCTCTAGCGTTTTTTGTCAATCGTTGTGGAATTCTTAGCTCTAAAAGATAATTTTCTGCGCGTAAGTTGTCGTTATCGTCTGTATTATATAGCAGATTCTTAATGAAAAGAGCCTTCATTTTTGCTTCAGGATCAATTAATTTCAGACCTCCCTTCTTAAAATCTAAATATAATTGGTTCCGTTCTACTCTGAAAATGTATCCATTCCAAATAAAATTTCCACATATTTTTTTTATCTCTGCAATGTGGCGGTTAAGCGGTGGAAAAACTTGAGCTAAATACCAAATCTTTGATAAAATAAATGTGTTCAAGATCACACATCTTTCGTATAAATTTAAATTCCGAATCTTATGCATTTGCAAATTATGCGTAATGATTTTTAGCAATGAATCGTAATTAGCTACAACTGTAGAATACCAACTTTTACTAAACCTCATGCCTAATATTTTTAAACTATCTAATTCTTTTATCAACTGTGGTCCTAGCCTAAGTTGGTTGATACGCATAAAACCTGATATTTCATAATTAATTTTTATCCTACCATATTTTGAGTAACACTCAAATATTGTCAACATTATATCAAACTCTTCCACAGATCTTATAACAACATTGAAGACGTCCGCAAAGACAATAAGTTTGATAAATTTGACATAAATCAAAAATCCTTGTAACTTTTTTGATAAAATCCGAACTAATGGTAATAATAGAATAAATAGCACCATACTTAGGGGGCAACTTTGACGTACCGAGCGAGCAATTTGAAAGGCATCAGAGAGAAACCCATTAAATGAAACACGCAAAAAAAAACTGCATATAGATTTTTAATACAATAAATAAATACTGAAGGAAATGCGAATTTTTCCAAAATTTTCCATAAATAGTCATGATTGACCCTATCGAAAGCTTTATTAAGATCAATGCTAACTAAACAAGTTTTAGATTTTTGTTCTCGCAAGATTTGGTCAATATTCTCCTTAGATCTTTTAGGTTGTCTATGCACGATTTCTTTTTCAAACACGCTTTTTGACCAGTACCAATCAACTTTTCCATACGAAGCATAACTCTTTCCGATAAAATCTTTGTAATCACGACAGTTTGTAATCACAATTTAACATGGCAATTGGTCGGTAATCATTAGGAGATGAATTTTGATTTGTATTGTTTGGTACTAGTGTGAGTTATTCCATCAGAGAAGCCTTTCAGTGGTGAAAGTGCCCCAGAGATATAAGCATTAAAAATATCCTAAATATCATTTTAATCGAATCAAAATGCTGTAAATAAAATTCATAAGTTAGATCATCCGGTCCGGGACACTTTTTCTTTTTGGCACCCTCTAACACAAGCTTTAATTCATCTGCTGTGATACGGGCAACTAAATGTTCTCTGTCTTCATCGTTCAAGCTTTGGTTTAGGTGATCCAATGGATCATCATCATTCATTTGCCTTAAACTTGTCTCTTTCGTAAATTGTTTTGAGAAGAATTCATACGCAAGTGTTTTTAATCTTGCCGAATTCGTTACAATTATGCCGTTACTTTCCAGTTTCAAAATTTTATTATTTTCCTGTCTTTTAACTTGCGCAGCAATTTGAAAAACGTTCATGGTTTCACCCTGTATAATATTGAAATTACTGAATGTATCGCCTAAGTGTTTGATTCTATTTGTCTCTATTTCAAATATCCTTGATTTTATCACTTTTATATCTAAATAGGTCTCTATACCTCTGTTTCTTTTATCCGCATACTCCTTCAATTTACTGTAAAAATAATTTTTCTCTGCCGATAATGCACTTAATTGTATCTTGACAGATACGTATTTCGACCTCAACAGTAACGCCGTCTTCAGCGTCCCGTACTTGACTCGACTTGTTTTGTTTGACCTTTTCAAAGTGTCATAAAATGGTGTGTTTGAATTGAAAAAGTGAGTTCTAATACATATTCATACGGTAAATTTAGTCTATTTTGTGCTTAAATAACGATTGCCATCAAAATTTCAGCTCTTAATTTTGCCTTTCTCGTATACTCAGTATACGTAAAGGCTATATGATCACTCAAAAACCAAACTTTTGATAGAAGGCTCGGGGACCCATAGTGTTATATACCAATCGACTCAGCTCGACGAATTGAGGTGATGTCTGTTTGTGTGTATGTGTGTATGTGTACAACATTTTGTAGACACACTTTTTGGAACTTAGCATTGGCCGAATTAGTCGCAGTAAGTTCCATTCGAGTGAGAATCCTGTCCCATTGTTTGCTATTGAAAATTGGCCAGATTGGACTATGGGATCAAAAGTTATGGCCAAAATACTATTTTCTATGCGCAAAACACGCTAAAAAACCCACACTCATATTTTTAAGGTTTTTTTTTTGCACGAGAAAGGCACCAACACCGCTAGGTGGATTAATCAGGTTTTTTTTCATCACTTTCTTGAAACGTTGCTAAATTCGGTTGTGGGCACCTTTATTGGTTCTATTATGGGCGCCCTCTTTTAATTGACAAATCCTTCAATATCACTGAGGTTATCAAGAAACGAATGAACAAACTTATTTGCCGTTTTTATGCATTTTCTTCGAATTTTTATTCCATTCTTTATTTGTCAGGCACTCTGTGTTACTCAACCGCTACTGTGCCGAGATCTACTGTGATATTCCGAATATATATGTATATATTATATATGGGTCTGGGTCATTTGGCATAACGCCATTTGGCATAAGGTCATTTGGCATAAATGCCATTTGGCATAATGGTCATTTGGCATAACGGACATTTGGCATAATTTAGAACTGCAAGAAAAGAGTGGGTCATTTGGCATAACGGACATTTGGCATAAATTTGAGCTGTGAAAGCGAAAGGGATATTTCATGTAATGTTTAGCGTAGATGAAGTAGGTCAAGCCTGTTTTCTGATAAATTTAGACTGATGGTAGACATTTTCCGGAAGAATGAAATAACAAAACGGCAGAATTGCTTCCGAGGGAGGGATCACATCCATCATTGACTTATTCTGGCCACATGCCTAATTTTAAAGTAGGGATTACATCCACCATTGCTTCAATCCGGGCATGCGCCTTAAGACCGGATCAAATCCACCATTGCCTTAATCCGGGCAAAACCAATCAAGTCACATATGAGTTACTGCAACCAAATCAATCTGAATTGTTCTACTAATTGTTCGCCTACTTTTAAAGAACGAATCAAACCCTCCATTACCATAATCCGTGCAAGCGCTTATTTTTGAAGAAGGCATCACATCCATCATTGTCTCAATCCGGGCAAGCGCCTTCTTTTAAAGAAGGAATCACATCCACCATTGTCATAATCCAGGCAAGTGCCTACTTTTAAAGAAGGAATCACATCCTCCATTGCCATAATCCATGCAAGCGTTTACTTTAAAAGAAGGGATCGCATCTACCATGGCCTCAATCCGAGCCTGCGCCTATTTTTAAAGAAGGGATCACACCCACCATTGTCTCAATCCGGGCAAGCGCCTTCTTTTAAAGAACGAATCAAACCCTCCATTGCCATAATCCGTGCAAGCGCTTATTTTTAAAGAAGGGATCACATCCACCATTGCCTCAATCCGGGCATGCGCCTTCTTTTAAAGAAGGAATCACATCCATCATTATCATAATCCGGGCAAGCGCCTACTTTTAAAGAAGAGATCACAACCTCCATTGCCACAATCCATGCAAGAGCCTTCTTTTGAAGAAGGGATCGCCTCCACCATGACCTTAATTCGGGCAAGCGCCTACTTTTAAAGAAGAGATCATATCCTCCATTGTCATAATCACATTCTTCATTGCCATAATACGGCCACACGCCTACTTTTAAAGAAGGGATAACATCCACCATTGCTCTAATCCGGGCATGCGCCTACTTTTGCATTGCATTGCAAATGCATTCTTTTCACGAGAGGATAATGTCTTTTTAATATTATTATCGACGGGAGTTATATTTACTATTCCGGAGTGTTTCCCGCACCACTTAGTCACCATTCAGCGAACGCAAAGAAAAGTTATGCCAAGTGTCCGTTATGCCAAATGACCCTTACTTTTGACGCTGGTCTCAATTATGCCAAATGTCCGTTATGCCAAATGACTGTTATGCCAAATGGCTTTTATGCCAAATGACCTTATGCCAAATGGCGTTATGCCAAATAACTTTATGCCAAATGGCCCGCTCCCATTATCTATATATATAAAAACCAATCTATGTATGTATGTTCGCTAACTACTTCTGAACCACTTGGCCGATTTCAACCAAATTTGGTACATACATTCTCTATCCTCAGAGGAAGTTAACAGAGGGGGTGGGTTGGTCATTTGGAAAAGGGGGAGGGGTGGTGGGAGGGGTTTTGTTCAGAAAACGAACAATTCTGTGTAACTTTCAACTCCCAGGACCGATTTCAACCAAATTTGGTACAGACATTCTCTATCCTCAGAGGAAGTTAACAAAGGGGTGGGATGGTCATGTAGGAAAGGGGGAGGGTTGGTGGGAGGGGTTTTGTTCAGAAAACGAACAATTCTGTGTAACTTTCAACTCCCAGGACCGATTTCAACCAAATTTGGTACAGACATTCTCTATCCTCAGAGGAAGTTAACAAAGGGGTGGGATGGTCATGTAGAAAAGGGGAGGGTGGTGGGAGGGTTTTGTTCAGAAAACGAACAATTCTGTGTAACTTTCAACTCCCAGGACCGATTTCAACCAAATTTTGTACACATATTCACTACGAGGAGGTAATCATATGGGAGGGATTTGGGAAAGGGGAGGGTCTGGAGGAGGGTTTTGTTTAGAAAACGGGCAATTCAAAGTAAATCATGAACCCCTGTACCGATTTCAACCAAATTTGGTACACACATTCTACATCATAAGGAAAAAGATAACAAAGGGGATGGGATGGTCATTGGAAAAAGGGGAGGGTATAGGGGAGGTGTTGTCTTTGGAAAACGAGCAACTCAGTGTAACTCCCAACCCCCAGGACCGATTTCAATCAAATTTTGTACACATATTCACTATGAGGAGCCGATCGTACGGGAGGGAAATTTGGATAAGGGGGTAGGGGTCTGAAGGAGGGTATTGTTCAGAAAACGGGCAATTTAGTGTAACTTCTGAACCCCTGTACCGATTTCAACCAAATTTGGTACACACATTTTCTATCCCTAGGAGAAGATAACAAAGGGGTGAAATGGCCGTTGAGAAAAGAGGAAGGGTAAAGGGAAAGCGGTTGTCTTTAGAAAACGGGCAATTCAGTGTAACTCCTGACCCCCAGGACCAATTCTAAGCAGATTAAATGATTAAATCATTCAACTCTATGATTAAAGATTATGATTAATGAATTATAATTTTTGAAAATGATGACTGATAATGATTAATGATTAAATTCATTTTTGACAATAATTAACGATTATGAATAATAGATGAAAAAAACCGTTGGATTATGATTAACGATTACCGATCGTGATTAAATGTTGACACACTATGTGTATGGTTAATGATTAACGATCGATATGATTAATGATTGATGATTATGAATGATCAAATTGCATAGTGATCCATAATCGAGTAACCTTTATTCCAAATTTTAAAAGGTATGATAATTATATGATAATGATTCAAGATTAATAAATAAAAGCAAGGTATGCAATGATCCAATGTTCCAGCATAACTTCTGTACCCCTTGCCCGATTTCAACCAAATTTGGAACAAACATTCTTTTTCTTAAGAAGGCGAAGATGACAGGGATCGATCAACTCAACACTTCATCGAAATCATGGTTTGCCCAGAGAAAAGCAATGATTAAAGTGTTTCCTTCTGGACGGTAAATGTGATCATTTCTTTAAAAATAGACGTTTTTCCGGAATAAAGCATCGGTGTATGTTTTTCCTTCTTTAGAAATAGACGTTTGCCCGGAATAAAGCGATTTTGGGTTTGATCCCATTTTCAAAATCAGTCAATGTTTTCAAATGTAATCTACCTTCTTTTAATCAAATGATGAAATATCAATAAGAAAACACAATTATCCTTTTGACCTATTCCAATTCCGATGGTGAAAAAAACTGCGAATTAAACTGGCAACTCCGAGCAAGGCCGGGTACATAAAGCTAGTATATGTATATATTCTGCAGAATCCACACAGAATCTATTTTTAGATTTCCATTGCTCATTATTGTTGTCGTTGCCAGTCCATCCTCATCGGTAATCCATTGTGTCCGTTTGTCCATGTCGTCTGTGCAATGGTTGCCATTTATCCGGGTAACATTAAAGGAATGCCTCCGAGAAGAACAAGTTGTCAGTCGTCATCAGGCAGCCCTGACGGTAAGGCGCGTACCCCACCGTATGGACTGCGGATCTAACGACTGACGAGGGTTTGGTGGAGGGGCTGGAAATCGAACCTATAACCATCCGCTTGTAAGGGGAACGAGTAGCCAACTACGTTACGGGACCCCCTTTCTTCGAATTATTTAGTCATAGTTTATCGGAATAATAAGCTTTATTTTTTTTGTTTTTTTTTGCGTATCTAACCATTGTATATACACTTTTTGGAACTAAGCGTTGACCGATTTACACGAAACAAGTTGCATTCGACGGGGAGCAGTCTTATTGTTGCCGTTGAAAATTTGACTTTTTAGACATTGCCTTCTGGAGTTGTTAACAACTTATCGGTTTTTTTCTAGGGACCCCTCATTGAAAAGAAAAACGCGAAAAAAAAGTTTAAAAAAATTGCCTGCTATATATATATGAATGATTTCAATATATGTAAATTGGTAGAACAAAATTAATTCAACTACCTAAAATGCTATTTTGACCTTTCTTAAGTGATTATTTTCGTTACCTTCTTCAATGCACGAGAAAGGCATCATCACTGCTAGGTGGATAATTTTTATTGTTTCATGACAATTAAAACTGCGATGAAACACTCTTTTTCTTTGAAACTGGGTGGATTTCACATGTTATTCTTCATTATTATCCGGATTTTCAAGGGAGCCAACAACCGAACCACTATAAACTGAAATGTCCAAAAATTCCAAATTTGCGAAATTGACAATGAAATGTTTCAAATCGATGAAATCAAGCCAATTTCTTCACAAGCAGTAAGGTTGTACGTCTAGTTTTCCATTGGTATGAAAATGTAAACTTAACACCAACTAGAACCAAAGTTATAGACAAAATTCAAAAGGGTGCCCACAACCGAACCTCCTGCCCCTAATATCGATTTATGGAAATTTTGTATTGTATTTTGTATTCAATGGAACATTTTGATTTCTTCTTCAATTCTTTTTTTTATAAACGCATTTTTTGCTTTCAAAAGTGCTAATATATTTTTGTTTTATGGAAAATTTCTTTTTTTTTTGCATTATTTAGGAAAATTGTATATTTATTTATTGCTTCTACGCTACTTTAGTCATTGGTAATTTTCTGTTTTTTATGGAAAAAATGTTGAGAAATGAAAATATGGAATTCCTGGAGTTTCTGGAATACAAAATGTATGAATAGTTGTGTTCTTTTATAATTGCAAATTTTTGCTTTTAAAAGTGCTAATTTATTTTTGTTTTGTAATTCTTAATTGTTTCTGGAAATTTTACATTATTTAGGGAAATTTTGTATTTATTTATTGCCTCTATCCTGATTTCTTCTTTGGAAATTTCCCAATTTTTATGGAAATTATTTAATTCAATTTAAAACCAGAATAATTGCTTACGTAATTAGTGTACGGCTCTACATAGTGTCGAAAGTGGGTGGGACAAGTAGGACATGTCCAACGTATGAAATTACATGGATGGGACAGCCGAATCATTGTTCTACCCATAATTGTGATTAAATTATAGTTCTAAAAATAAAAAAATGTTTAGCACTTTAGTTTATGTTGTTCTGTAAGAAAGCATTAGCAAGCAAAAATTATTATACACCCGATTCTTTTTTACACGGATAATTTTCACAAGGATTTTTTTACACGGATTCTCGAATTAACAATGTTTTTTTTGCACGGTTTCTCAAAATAGCACGAATTTTTTTCTACACGGTTTATTTTTACACGGAATGCATCCCCCATATTAACAAAAACCCGGTTCCTTTTCATACACGGGTATTTTTGCACGGCTTTTTTAACACGGTTTCTCGAAAGAACACGGATTTTTTCACATGACACGCATTCCCCGTGTAAAAAAAGGATCGGGTGTATTATTAGAAAAAAAAACCCACTTTAGTAGTATAAATAGTGTAAGCTGCGATTGTCCTTGGTTTCCAAAATATTTTTTATTTGTAGGCAATTAAACATTTTAATCAATGACTGAAGTACACTTGAATGAGTAATTAGGACTGAATTTATTAGGTGTAACAACATATTTTTTCATAATTGGAGGTATTGATTCAAACTAATTCAAACTAACTGATAAAGTCATTAAATATATAATTCAACATTTCACCCATTAAATTTGTCAACTTTGTTGTTAGTAGTCTGGATTGCACAATACACGTTTTCTCTGAAATCTATATGCTACAGTGTCTACAGGTTCACAACGAACTTGTCATAAGATGAGTTCGTACAATTCCATTTAATTCCACCACTTGATTGTACCTTGACAGATACGTATTTCGACCTCAACAGTAAGGCCGTCTTCAGTCAAGTCAAGTCGACTTAGTCGAGTCAAATCGACTTGGTCGAGTCAAATACGAGACACTGAAGACGGGCTTACTATTAAGGTTAAAATACGTATCTGTCAAGGTACAATCAATTGGTGGAATTAAATGGAATTGTACGACCTCGTCTTATGACATTCCACTAAAGCGCAAGATAATTTTCTTTTCACAACGAAGTTTTGTGGTTGATGTGAAGATAATAACTGTAAACAGCATCATCTACGCCGTTGACGACAGTGCCAAGAATAATTAAAACAACTTCAAACGCGGAACCAGGCATCGCATTACAGCATTGGAACAGTTAGAAAACGCGCTTACGCAAGCGTAACGTAACCAGAACAAGCAAACCCGGAATAGTGGCAAAGTAATAGAAACTTCTAGCGAGGCGAACGCGGCATTTTTTAGTGGTTTGTGTTAACAACAATAAAGGTAGGTTTGGCGTTAGAGTAGGATTGATCCGCTTTTGGTGGTAATGAAAGGTAATATTGGTTACTTATGAGGCAACTTTTTTTTTACGAAATTTTAAAACTAAATCACCATTTAGTTACAATGCGTAGTAATGAAGTTGGGCTTACCTTTGTTGATACGCTTAGTGGCAGTAGACTCAGCATAGATTCCGAGCGTGATATCACCTGGTGTAATTGGATGATGGAGGGTAACATGTAATGGGAGGAAGAAAAACAAGAAAATGCGTGAGGTGTAAGTGCACAAATGGTTTATGAGTAGGTTGAGTGTTTGAGGTTGGTGCTGATTGTTGGGCTAAGATTAATCACAGATAATGTACTTGATCACAATGCGACATTCGCTCCGTTCACCTGTAATATATGGACAATCGAAGCAATAAATTTCAATTCATTACCCACACAATGTCTAGGAGCTGAAAAATTCTACTCTCCATCGCTGAAGGTAACGATTCAGAAGCACAATCCAAGAGCGTTGCTACACTTCACTGATTACGCTCCAGCTTCTATCTATTCACAAACTATCCACCAACATCTGTCATAACTCAGCATAAATAAAATGCACTGACTCTGGGGTGCACTCAGTCAGTAGCAGCAATTTCATAACTCCACAACCCTTCCATTTCACGTCATTGTTGTTCGTTCGTTCGATTGTGTTATGGACCCAAAAGCCTCGTCATATATCGGATAGACTCGATTTCATAACTCGTTCGTTTTACACGTATATGCATTATTTATTGCAACCGTCTTTCACCCTGGTCTAAGCCTAACCCACCATCCGGTGGACATCGACCACTTCATCGGGAAGGGAAAGCCAAGTGCCACACTTTGGGGTGTTATTGTTTTCGAACACTACGGCTTATGGTGGCATGAAAGACTCTCCAAATAAGTAATACGAGCAATCTTCTTCAAAACTTAATGGTTCATGCCGCAATTCGAACGTGTAACGGTTGCTATGTGCGGCCAAAATTAAAGAGCAACATATTATTTTTGTCAGTCTAGAAATGTTAGTTGGCAATTGGGTCATAATGTAGATGGTTCTTTTATTTGGAATTATGTCAAATGACTTTTTCATCTAGTATCAAAAGTTTAGAACATATTTTTACTTAATTCGTGAATAACTTCCTTTCGGCACCTTCTGGATTTCAATATGTCTAATGTTTTATTTAAGATATCTTGATTTACTACGCTTAACACACTTTCGTGGAATTTACTCCGCGTTGATCATAAAACGAGTTACCGAAAATAGACATGTTAAACCCAATTTAAAACCGCTATAAACATACTCAATGGTTACGTACGAAAAAATTCGCATGAAATGACTTTAACATCACCAGACCGCACGAACTTCCGAAATTAATAGCTGTCCAGCGAAAGCAATGTGCTTTCAACATAATGTTTTTCATACAGCAGATTCAGTTGAAGGTGTAAAATTGATGGTCAGTACTCACAGACATAAAAAAGATTCCAACCGAAATGTAATGCTCTCTTCCGCACATCAAAAACCCGAATATGCAAAAGTAAAGCGACAGATGAAAAGCTAACTTCACCGAAGGTTGCTTCTTTCAAAGCACACAGATCGGAAATCATGCGAAACAAAACGAATGAAAAGTAGGAAAAACGGCGATCAGTGTTTTGTTTCATTAATGCCCATTACTTGCTGCTTGCTGCTACTGTGAAAAAAGTGGGTGGTTTTTCTGATGGTGGTCCGCAGCGGTACTGCTGCATATAGGCGGCAACTGAAGTGTGTTTTGATTGTTCGAATTACGCGCTCGTAAGTAGCTATTCATTCAACGTGGCGGCAGTGGCCGCTGGGAGGATGGATTGAATTAACCCTTTCAGTCGTGTAATAGTGAAGGAATAATTTAACTTATTATCGATGACAACTCTATCGGACATGTGAGGACAAACTTGCTTTGTGACGAATCGAAAGCAGGTAGTATGCAGGTATTACGAGCTTATTTGCAGATGACTTTTACCAGCAAAAAGCATCTAAAGCTGGACTATCAGAAATATGCAGAGGCGCGGCCACGTTCCGAGACATGGGTAGGACAAAAACTGGATTATAAAATCTATAGGATACTTTTATGGAATTTCAGCGACTTTCCGGAGATTCTTTTGGATTTCAAGAGATTTTTCCGGACATCCTCAGATAAGTTATAAAACTCCCTATGACTATCAGGACAATCATTACATTTCCAGTATTTATAGAACATTTCCTAAAAGCATGTCTTCAAACATTTTTAAGAATTTCGAAAAAGAGTTATGGATTCCTGTGAATTTTACAACATACTGAATGGTTTAGTAGTTATCACTAACTTCTAGGAATTCGAACATTTAAAAATTTTCAGAAACATCGCTACGATCTACCATCTTATGATCGTCCATTTACGGGTTTTCAGCAATCTCAAGAATAATATTATTCCGAATTCCAGACCGTTTTTCGAACTTCTAAGATTTCATGCAAACGTGTGCATATTTGTGATTCCTATAGATACCAATAAACTTGGCTTTTAGACTTTTTCTTCTCATAGGCTTGCTACCCTACCAGTGAAGCGGGCTTGGTAGTCATATGGCTACTGCTTCTGCCTCATACGCAGGAGGTCGTGGGTTTAATCCCAGGTCCGTTCCATTCTCCTACTTTGTATCTTTCTCTTTATTTCGCATGTTCTAGCAATCGCTAGAACTGGAAATGGACTTCCATACCGTTTCCATTACTATTCCTATACCTTCAACTTGAGTATTCTATCAGTAATCTGCTAGAATTGGAAATGAACTATATAGAGCTCGTTTCCTACATCCAATTAGAAATTCCATCAGTTACCTTCTCCTATCTATCACATTGGCAGCTCGTTAACCAAGACGGACCTCCTCCTTCTCCAACCTAACCCAGAAATTCCAAAAAATTCCGCATGAACTCGTGGCAAGTGCAGAGGTATATTCGGCTTGCAGTGGACGAGTGGCTGCATCATCATTTCCTTCCCTTCCTACATTGACTTGCATTCTGACGTGGCAGGCGCCAGTATGACCTAACAAATGAGATCACCAGTACTTGTACATTGAAGATGTGTGCTAGTCCCAAGCAAACATCTGTTGGTTCCCTGTGCAAGAACAGCTGATCTGGTCATAATGGAGTAGCAACTACGAGCAGTCAATCAAGCTCAAGCTCAAGCTCAAGCTCATAGGCTTGCTACCCTACCAGACATCCGGATGAGCAAAAATCATCATAAACTGCTTTAAATTCGCATATTTCTGCGATTGTTCTCTCATATCCTTGTTTAGTTTTTCAACTTTTGGAGACGCGCTCGGCAGTCTAGTGACTACCGCTTCTGCCTTATAGACAAGAGGGATGGCAAAGACTACATCACAAAATGTGGCATACACTAAATCACTTTTCTAAGTGAATCCTCGATCTATACTTGAGTTCGTTCTCCTTATCAAGTTTTCTGAGATATTTTGGGGATGCAGAGGTTTTTTTCGGTTTGTAGTACACTGATTCCACATATATGGGTCACTCCAATTTGCATGTTGCTTAAATGGAAATGACTCATATTAGTGTGTGACCCATGATTGTGGGGTCAGTGTAGCAACAATAACTACACACTAATATTCCTCTCGTTTCCCAACTGACTGGAGCCGTAGGTAGTGTTAAATACCAACCTTCATTCACTTGGATCGTAGCGCAATTTACACCAGCTCTATCCAGCCAAGGAGAAGCAACCATTAACAAATATAGTCAGTCGTAACTAAGTTAAGCTAAGCTATGTCCTTGTTCAGTTATTCAACTTTTAGTTTGCCAATTCCTATAAAATTTCTGAAATTCTCTAAGCCTTCCTGAACTAGCAGAAATAATAACATACTTCCAGAAAATTGCCAACAATTTTTTGGAAGATCAGAAACTATTGAAAACTTCAAGACTTCTTGAAAAATTTCAATACATCACTGAGCACTTTTTGAAATGGATAAAAATCCTCATAGACTCTGAGATATCTTTCGAAATAAATTTCTCCTTTACAATCCCGGAAGCTTCCATGATTGTAAGTTTAACCTAACAAAGATAAACTTTCAAACTTCTGACTAACTTTGAAACTTTTCCTTAGTAATGTAGATTTGGTCAGTGTAATCGGTAATCCATCTTGAATGCATAACAATTGGAATGGATGTTGGATGTGGATGGATGGATGTTCTACGTTGAACTACATGTTTACTAACTGGCTTTGGATGCTACGGTCGAATAAGATCAATGCTCATCACTCACACTTTCAATGCCGGTGCTCGAATGTTTTACATCGCACTACAGTTTAGAATTATTAGAAGACGAACTTTTGCAGTGGAGTTGTTATTTCGGTGTCCAGTGAAGAAACACCTACCATCGTTGAAGAATCGAAAGAAATCTTTTTTAATCAACGAAATGCATGTTTCCTTCGTTTGCAAAAAAAAATGTGATTTTTTTAATTCTTTTCTAGACAGGTTTTCAGCCCTTGACGTGTTCACCTCTTATGTTTAGATTATTTGCCTGGAGTCGCCCATTGATTAATACGTGAAACAATTGTTAATCATTCATATGAATACCTACTTTTTTGTTTGACTATTATCGGCTCTTTCAATCTTAGGGGCAAGCCAGAGTAAACGCGACGAGCGATGCGACGCGACGCGACTTACGTAAAAGAATAACAATTATTATCAACAGGCTGTCAAATTGCACTGTCGGGTCGCGTCGCATCGCACGTCGCGTTTACTCTGGCTTACCCTTCATAAAGATGCTAAAACGTTGTTGCGTTGTTAATTGACAATGTTATGTCATACAGGACACACACAAACACAACAAAACGTAGCCTCTAAATACCTGAAGAAGGTGAAATATACACCGAAACGTCTAAAAATAGATGCAACAACGTTTTAGCTGAAGGAGCCAACAATAGTCAAATAAAAAAACATTCATATGAATGTTTAACAATTGTTTTACGTATTAATCAATAGCAATCAATTCAATCAAGTATTCCAAACATTTTTTTTTTTGCGACAATCTTGATCGTAGCTCCGGACCATTTTTCCAGCTGATTGTCCTTCATCACTTCCTTCTTGCGTCTTTTTTGACATGGTTCACCTTGTAAGACTCGCACTCGCTGGGGCATCGCATTTGTAGTTTGTCAATGCCTCATGCCGGGCAAAAGCGTTAATTTAAGGAAGGAATTATCTCCTGTGTTCGTCATATACCGAGCAGTCACATTAATTTAAGGTCACTCCTGACGGAATCCAAGTTTAAAAGTGCTCTCGTTTTCGGGGGCACACCACTCGATTCAGAGGCGGCGCACAACTGTCATTTTTGTTGATTTAGCTTTGCTGCGTCGCAGCATGCGTGAAATAATAAAAATGACAGTTGTACATTGCTTCCGTATCGAGTGGTGTGCCCTCGAAAACGCGAGCACTTTTAAACTTGGATTCCGTCAGGAGTGACCTTAAAGAAGGTACTATCTCTTCTCTTTGTCTTCTACCGCCGGGTATATGTTTTAATTTTTATAAGGCATCATCTCCTCTGTCCACTTTACAGACAGACGCATCAATTTGAAGAAGGCGTCATCTCTCATACTGGGCAGACACATTATTTCAAGAAAGCATCACCTCCTCTGTTCGCCTTATGCCGGGCAGACGCATTAATTTCAAGTAGGCATTATATCTTCTCTTTGCCTTATAGCGAGCAGACGCATTAATTTTAAGAAGGCGACATTTCTAATATGTAGTCATATTCGAAATGCTTTGGGGGTACTGGCCCTTCGGGGTAATGGATTTCGGGTTAGTGTCCCATTCGGAGTAGTGGCTTTCGAGGTACTGTGCCATTCGGGGAAGTGGCCTTCGGGGTTCTGTCATTCGAGGTAGTGGGGTGGAGCCTGTTCCAACACCATTAAAGTGCTCAGAGCTAATGAGAGAACGCTACCACTTACCTAAGCAATATATCGATAGTACTTTATCTCTTTTCTATGAGGAGTATACTTTCAATGCTGTAGAACCAAGATGTGTGCCCTGTTCCAATAGTTTCGGTATTTGTTTATTTGTGTTGCTTTTTCTAATCTTCCGTTTATTTAGGAGGCTCAATTGCCGTGAGCCTTATTTGTGTTGCTATAATTACGAATTCCATTGTTTCATATGGGACTAGCAACTATAGGGGCACTACCGCAACTATTGGTGCACAGAGCAGAAAATTTCAAGAAAATTAGTTCCGTTTTTCACTAATATGTGCTTTTACTTGTCAACTAAGCAATCAATATTGTAGGCTGTTGCGATCAACTCAAAGATTTTACAATAACTACACTACCGCAACTATATGTATTTACACTCACAATCATCGGAACATTTACCCTATTGATGATGATGATATACCATCTATTGTAGCAAGCAGGGGGGGAAGGCGAAGCACTGAATCCCTACCCCGACATGTACTGGTTCTAAAATGTAAACAACAGTGTTAATTCTCTACCACCTTTTTGTTATGGCGAGAGAATTTTTATGCACACTTTTGTTTTCGATATTTTATCAAAATTAAACACCCAATCATGTAGCAATATGTGGCATGTGGTATGCTTGAGATACCTGCTTGACTAAAGGGACTCGAAAAAGAATTTATTTGCAGTAACTAACCGAATATAAAAATGTTCGCATTAACGATTGCGCCCTAACAGTGGTTCTAAGCTTCGATGCAGAGTACACGAGCTTTGTTCGCCAGTGACAGGCGTATGAGGCCCTTGGTAGCAAGGCACCTGCCGATAGCACTGACCATATCTGACAAACGATTTGATCATGATTATACTACTGTTTGTATTTCATCAGACTCCTGTATGAAGGGCCAAAAATGGGTGGGGTGGTTCCATAAGCAGAGACACTTATGCGAATCCACGGGATGAATAGAGAATCTCCTTCCAGAAGAAAGTTCGTACATACAATATTATAACCCAGCCCTCGTTTCCCAGATTGACCCAATAGATGGGGAGAAGAGCCCGCCCTTTATCCACGAAATGTTAACAATAGGATGTCGGCGATTCCACTCTTCCAATCCAAATCGCTTCAATCGGGTGCCCTGATGTTTTTTTTATATATATAATGATATAGTTTGCAAATTAATCATATATAGAATGGAATTCTCTCACCAAATTTCCTTTTGAAAATCCTGGAAGGACAAGATCTTTTCCACTCCACCCACCACTTTTCAACCTTATTCAGAAATGGTAAAAAATTGTGTTTTGTAATGAATCGAAATTGAACATCATAGGATGCAACGGGAAACCTCGTGTGCAAATTGATCGGAAAACGTTTGGATCTATGATACTGTCAAATTGTGGAATTTAGGGATCAATTTGTGCACAACAACACCCCTAAACATGTTCTAATATTTTAAAGTGAATGGTAGTTGCCATTAAATTTAATATTCCAGGAAACTATCGACCCAAAACACTCCACAATCGTCAAACAATGGATTCAGAATAGAAATCTATCGGTCATGGAATGGCCACGTCAGTCATCTGACCACAACTCATACAAGGACATCTAGGAGATAGTGAATCGAAGAATCCAGCTTTTTCGCTAGTCATAAATTGAATAAGGGGGGATTCAACTATGACAGAAGCTGTGTACAGATTTTATAAATATAATCGAAGTAGCCTTTGAATACATATTTGTTTTCTTATCTGTCAATTATTTTCACAGGTTCATTATAATAATCAACGGTAATTTATTTGTTTAAACAATTTTCATAATAATCTTCTATATTTTAGGTTTTTATTTATTTTATTTATTTCATTTGCTTTTTTTATAAGAAAGACTATTAGAAGATGTAACAGCTGACGACGTAGATGCACGAATTTTCTTAACGAGTCTGGAATTCCTTCTTTCCGAAGGAACTGCCGGAGTAGCCATGTTTCTTGCCTTGATAGCTCTTATCACGGATATGCGGTTTGAGCATTTTTATCGCTTATAGGCTGGGGTAAATACATGCTAGATAAAATTGGTAAGAACTGATGAAATTGTATTTCTAATAGAAAACACTCTGGAGTGTGTGAAGGCTACGACGGTTTCCAAGATGTGACGCACCAAATGGTGGAAACTACGTTGATGGTTTCTCACATGAGCAAGAGCTCCCCATCGTCGATGTCCGCGTTTCGCACCACCAATCAAATTTGGCTGTTCGTAGCATTCTGATTTGCATGATATCTTAAGGATTGCAATATTTCCTAGGTATTGTGTAAAGAACTAGAAAAAATATAAAAGGCCATTCCAAAAATAAACATTTAAAATGTAGGTGATTGTAATAAAAAACTGTACCTAGCAACATCAAATTCAATTCAATTTACCACTTTTTGTTACTTTATATTGGAATTAAATAACATGTTAGATATGATTTTCGCCTTCTGTGCATTAAAATATGTTATTCCCAAACAGAATATTAGATAGATGAGCTCGGAGTTCCATAATGTTAAAATATAGTTGATAAAACTGGTTTAAAGATTCGGTCATTCTTAAAGGTTTAAAGATAAAACTGGTTTTGGCTAGACATTACTGAGTGCAGTCATCTTGGATACTCATCTACTAATGTGGTGGTACTCCGGAACATCTGGCCAGAAACTTTCTGAGTTTTAGAATGTCACTTATTACCAAGATTTTCACACAATGCTCTGATTAAGCGCTCAAATTGTTTAAGGAAGAATTAAGCAGAAGATCGAACGAAGTTTCAAAAATTATAGTCTTTCAGAGGATTACATAGGTAACGACCTATCAGAACTATAATGAATGTTTTTCTTGTAAAAACTGACAATGGTATTCAAGATGAATACACAGCTAGGTGTTTCAATCTGCCCAGTTTATGGACGAGAAGAAGGCGGGGGTGAAAAATTCATTTTCGGTGCAAAACATAAACAAACCGGCTGGCTCTCCCATACTAAAATCCAAGATGGCTGAATCGACGATTTGACAGATTGGAACACCTAGTGGTGTATTCATCTTGATGGTATTGTTGATGATGTGTTTGACCAGCGATCCAAAAATTTACTGAGAATACCGGAAAATTGATAAACTAAGATTCGTTGGAATTAACTTTGTAACATCTCGAAGTGTGCATCATCTCATATTCATTTGGAGACCTGAAAAATAAAATAAAGACATATATTTCGTGAGGTAATAATTGATAGGAATATTGAACCGCTCGGTAGCCTTTTTGAATTTCTATCCTTATTATGACAGATTCATGTTTTCATGGAAATTTCTAACGAGTCATAGGTTGCTAAGATTATCCCATAAATAAATTATAGTGGACACAGCATGTGTCAAGAGGGGTTATTCAAAGAATTATGGCATCACAGCGTAAAAAGCTGGATAGGGTTTCTCACCCCATTCCCGGCCTAACATGCGTACGACTGCATTATTTAATTGATATTTATGACAAGGAGCAACTTTTCCTGATTTTTGTGGGCCGTGTAATACTGCAATGGGGTTCACCTTTCTCGAAAAAATAGCTATTCTTGGTCAACTTTGATTGAAAAAGCTTTTATTTGATTTAAATTAACAAGGTGCAGCACTCATGTCAGTCACAGCGATGGCTTCTCCGGCATACCCCAAGTCTCTTCGGCCTTCGCAATATTTTACACATTCTCTCAACATCTTACTCTCATTCTCTCGGGACGGTAGGAAATGCGATGTAAACAAAAATATGCACGTAGCACGTTGTCGTTGCCAGGTGGTATTATTCATAATAATTTTTATTTGATTGTGAAGATATATTCACTCATCAAAATTCCTTTCAAACACTTAAAAATATTTATTTCACTTTTTGAAATCGAGATAATAATAAATAATATGACAGCGTCAGCGAATTTTTCCTATTAACGATGCGGATTATTTTCATACTAAAAAAAGGCTCCTGGCCTTTTGGCAGCACTGTGCGGCTAGAAGTTCTTGAGCCGAGGTGATTTTTTGTTCGGTTTGAGGATACATTTTAAAATGTATTCTAATATGTTTAAATAAGTTCTAGTGAAACGAACAGATAGAAAGAATTGAAGTGCGTGTGTTTAGAATTATGGTGTGGTGATTAACAGCTTCAAGCAATGGTTGTATCGAGCACTGGGACGATTTTCAGGTAGGTGTTTATTCGATGATACCGTTTTGTAAAAGTGGAAAGAATCACTCCGGCTCAGTGGTGTTGCAACGAAGAGCGAAAGTTTGAAATCTACATTTTTATTTTCTATAACTGTGTCAATTAGGAGTAAAATAAATGGTTGAAAAATATGGAGTATTGGAGGTGAGCCAGCCAAGGATACAAAAAAAGGAGTATTGTGCGAGATAAGTAGGAGACATTTTTAAAATTATCAATCATAATCCTACGGCTTCCAAACAGTATAAATCATAAGTTTTATGTGCAATGAGCCTGGAATCGGGTCCATAGGCTCAACTAGTGATTTACCCTAAATCATAATGAAGGCAGAAATAAGGATCGATCACAAACCTTCATTTTCGGTTATCGAAAACAAAATAATACGTTACGAAATATCAAAGAGAAAGCAATTTTTAGTATTGGATATACATTGATTGCATTTTTATTGTCCAGGAGGAAATTTATTTTTTTTCCAATGGTTTGAACGATTTATTTTAATTAGGCTATATTTAAGTATTCGCGAATTTTTTACAGACATTTGTTCGACAAGCGCGCATTCTAGCCCAGATCAATGACTGTGTTAGTTTCACATGTTTTGTCAAATACTGTATACTTTACCGCTCGATATTTAAATTGTGTTTTATTGATCAATTTAAAATTGTTTGATGACAATCGGCGAATGCCGTAAGTCCTACTTATAAGAATTGCTAAATGTTAAGTGAGGAATAAAAGATTTCTCACTTAATACTTCTCATAATGATAAGAAATAAGAAATAAGAAGCGACAAATGATAAGTGAGAAGTAAAAGTAATATATGAGAAATGAAAAGTGAGAAATTAGAAGTGAAAAGTGAGCGAAAATATGAGGAACGGAATGTAAGAAGTGCGAAATGAGGAATGAGAAACGAAAAATAATAATTTGAGAGAGATCCTTTTTTTTTTTTTCCTTTCTCCATGTTTTGTTTCATTCGGCCGAATTTGCTTCCAGGCATTTAAAAATTATGTCGAAAATTGCGTTTTCAACCATGAAATTGCTTAGCTAAATATGAAAAAGGCAATCAAGAGTATTTCAGATTACACTTTAGACGCTTTTCATATTTCTCTATTTCACAAATCGTACATGTTCTACTAAGTCATGTCACTTCTCAAGATCTTTTATTATTCCACGAATTACCTATCGCTTCACAAAATAAATCATCCCATTTTGAATGGGCTAATGAAATGCAATGGATGGCGAGTAAAAGCGGTCTGAACCGAGAGTACGCAAAACAATCGGCTCATTTGCATACCACTCGCGTAACACTGCAGCTGGAACTGCATACAGCAAACATTTTATACTGCGGAGTAAATTTGTTATGATGCTACACGCTACTTTGCTTCGACCGTTTAACACCATGCTGAAATTGCCGACTAATGGTACCTTGAAGTGTGCAACTCCTGTAACACTCGGTACTTCCAATCGAAAATTACATCTGTTGTAACAAACATCAAACTGCACTTTTCTCCGCAGGCAACTAATGGTCATGGAAGCCTACCGACTTAAACCAAAATTTGTCTCGCGCTTGGAATGATGCGTTAGATTCACTCTGGATTCACTATGCAATCGCATGATTTGAATATCTCATCACAATTATGTTTCTAAGAATCTAAAAGTGAATTGTGTCATTGGCAGTAGGCGAAGAAATCAAAAACAAAAGTGAACTGAGAGCGAGACTGTATCTAGCAGGAATAGTTAACAGAATTAATACCTCTTTTCTATTACTATTCCTGCTGGATACGTAACATGAGACGTAAATGGAATGAATAAGATATCGGCATTGGTGATCAGACTGGATTTGAATACTCTCGTGAACAACAACTTCGGCGACGACGGCGTGTAGAAAACTCTTTGGAGACTGCCGCGCACATCACTTTTAAGTAATTATGGTTCATTACTCTTCCTAAAATGATATTTTCATAACAAACTTATAAATAACTGTTTAAGGAGTCGACTGTGATTGAGGTTATGTAGACAATTCTTGGCTTTCAGTCTGAATAAGGATCATAAACGGATATCCGTTTATGATCCTTATTCAGACTGAAAGCCAAGAACTGTCTACATAACTTAAAAATAACTATACATAGAAATCTAGTGTAGCATATGACATTGTAATCGAGCAACCCGTAGACATTATCACAAGTTAAAAAGTGAACCGTAAGTCTGATTTCTTTATCCACTCTTAGTTGAGCTTGTGAATTAAAATATGTATTATTATTTTTCGTTCATGTACTCATGGGTAGTTGTATCATTCATACCTCATTATGATTCGTGCTGGAGGCTGCAGGCATGCAACCCATGACTTTCCATCGTTTCGCTAGTAGCTGTTACGAGCATCACTTACGATTTCTACACCAGCAGACAGTCAAAACATCAATCAAACCATCATCGTTGCATCGTGAAATCCGAAACAGTAGCGGGATAGTCACAGCTTGATCAAGCGTGATCGAACGGAGATGATGCGAACCTGCAATGTGGTGTAGCTGTTTGCACAATTTTACTTCAAACAACGATAAGGAGATTCAATTTCACCACAACTGCTTTTTACCCTAAGCTCGGGAGAATATAAATTAAATGCAGGTAAGTCGTTTTGATGGCGTTTTTGCTGGCGTCTGCGCAGATTGCATCTTCACTTTTGAGAGTGGCTTCAGACCTAAAAACGTTTCAAATGTGTGTTTGCAACACTACAAGCCCACCTGACGAACAGTAGACCCAGAAAATGTGAACACGGGAAATATTTTTTGGTACTTCACGTTCACACGTTGACGAGTGGGTATCGGCAAGAAACTCGTGTGTATAGCGGCGACCGCGACCGGGTGGGACGGACGTGGCGGTTATGATGATACCATCGCTGCAAAACATGAGCACAGAATTGACCTTCGTGTTCGAATTCATAACAACGACAACCACTCAGAGCTCGAGCCGGGGGCGGTGAATATCTACTAAATGGACTTCAACTGGTAACTGCCGGGGTGGTGTTGTGTACCGTAAATCCTATCCATGGCACTGACCGGCATGGACGCAAACGCAAAGCTCTTCTCCATTGGATTGGCGAGCTATAGTCTAGTCGAGGACTTGGGTAGCCATGCGTGATAGAGAATTTTCAATGCATCACTTCAATAGTTTTTTTTTTTTTGTAGACTTGTATTAGCGTAGCCGACGAACCTGCTGTGAGGAAAAACCTATCAGTTTACCCCATGAATCAAGGTTTCGCTGATATATTATAAGATATGTAATAAAATAGCACCGAATTAAATACATTATTCTAAAAAGGCTCTGTGGTTAAAAGCCAATTAAATAAAGATATTAAAATACATTAATTACAAACAAACAAGTATATTGAACAAATTGAATGATAATGATGAGTAAACGTGTTCACCGTTTCAAAATTAAATTAAAAAAAAAAACTTTAATGGACTCTAGGCGTGCTATGCAAATCGAGTCAAACATGATACAGGTCGGACTCGATTATCCGGAGACTCGATTATCCGGGGACTCGATTATCCGGGGTTCGATTATCCGGAATTTTAGACTCGATTATCCGGAGTATTATTTCTCATAAAATTTTTTTTTATTCTAAATTTTTATTTTCAATAAGATAATATACACTATGATTATTTTAACAATGTGACGTATCTAGGTTGTGGGAGGGAGTTGAAAAAGGGGTCGTTTTGTATACTGAAATTTGACTATAGGCTTGTATATCAACTTCATGAATTGAAATGATTATACTGTTATATTCATGCAAAATAAGATTATATGAAGAAATATGAACGTAGCTTTCTAAAGGAACTTATCTTGCAAAATATCACCCTTTAAGGAATAATCCATTAATTACGTAACGCAAAAATCGTAAATATCCAAGAGAAAATCTTCAGCAACAAACGGAAACACGTTACCAAGAAGAGATTGCAAGGACCTGTCATCATTGGAAATCCATCGAGAAACGTTTGTTGCTGAAGATTTTCTCGTGGAAATTCACGATTTTTGCATTGTTATCAGTACACTGTTTGTCATAATGACAAATATTTGTCAAGTCAGCCTGATATCCATGTCGATTTCTAGTCGGTTTGGTAGATGTCCGGATCAACTTGACAAATGTTTGTCATTATGACAAACAGTGGACTGAGGGCTTTACATAACTAATGGATTATTCCTTACAGGATGATATTCTGCAAGATAAATTCCTTTAGAAAAACTCCAATTGAAAGGACATTATTGCCGCTGATGGAGCATTTTGACTTGTTTTGCAATTGATCCTCTATGGCAATTGTACTAGAACGAAGCGTTTTATCACAACATGGGGGAAATGGGGGAAATATTCCTCTGCCCCGTTTCTCTCATTTGTATCAGGTGACGAGCAATTTGTTTTCATGTCTTCATGATAAAAAAAGCCTTATGCTTCATGTCCATCGTCGTTAATTATAAATTGAGAGCGAATTCTGCAACCAATGTTATGCATCCAAACGGATCGTTCTATGGTGGCGAGGCTTCCACGGAAAAGTTCTTGAAGTGAGAAGTTTGTGGACATGTTTAATTGATTCATCCAAATAAAATAAATATGTAGAACAACTCTATTATTGCCCTAATATTTGATTCAAAAGACCCTTTTGTCTCCCTCGGACACAAAGTGTACCGAAAGGCTATTTGTTCGCTCCAAAAACAAACATATTTTTGATGTCTCGGGGATTCATAGTATTATATACCGATCATCTATGGTCGGCGAATTGAGACCCATTTTTGGCACTTATCCTTATCCAATTTGCTTGCGACTGGTTGCATTTAATGGGAAATCTTATCAAGGTCCCCCCTAACACACGTGACCGAAAAATTGCGACGCGATTCTAACGCTTGGCGATTGCGATTCTGTCGCCGTTGGAGTGGAAGAGTAACTGGAACATTGCCTACAACGACCCAACGATAAAATCGCGCGACTAGTTTTCGCTATAGATAGTAGAATCTATAGATGAGCGAAAGCATGGCTGAGTCGATTTTTTGCCCGTGCACGCGCATATGACACAGCCCTTAACGTTTCCATTGAAATAGTGACGTCATGCTCGTTTGGAGACACGTTTGACAGTTCGTTTGGAGACAGAGGATTTATCTTCGCTCATCTATATATTCCACTATCTATAGTTTTCGCCGTTGAGGCGATGAAATCACTCAGGTCTGGGAGAGCCTTTATATTGTTTCCTATTGAAAAATGGATAGATCGGGCAATTGACTTAAAAGTTTCATAGCTTTTGTTGAAAATTGACTAAATAGATAAAACTTTGGGTTCAGAAATAATAGCCAAAATACTATTTTTTTACAAAAGTGCGTAAATAGCGGAAGTGCACCGGTTTTGGCCAACTTAGTGCCTATTTTGGCCAACCCTGAAAAATACATATTTTTCCAAAATAATCGATCAGTTAAAAGCAGCGCTGAATCGTGAGGGATTTAGGGAACTGTTCCGTTTTCCATCTCACTGTACATATATTCATCTCATAGCGAAACAAAGAAATTCCGCACTAATTTCGTCGCTTCTTTTTTCTAACATGCATGCTCACTGCTGAAAACAATCACAAAAATAATAAACAAACAAAATACCTTTTCATTGCTTTGTTTTTCGTGAGACCAATATCGGAGCTATGAGATGAAGTTCAGGAGCAGTAACCCTATCTCTTGTTAGAACTAATAACACCCTCCCGAATTGCTTTATTTTTGGAGTTATTCGCAAAATTGGCCAAATTAGGAACATGGCCAAAACCGGTACAGTTCCCCTAGTCTAGTTATTTTTTGGCATCTATTCTTAACCATCAAGTTCGATTCGAATGGGAATCCTGTCTCATCATTTCATATTGAAAACTGGCCAGATCGTACTATAGACTCAACAGTTATGGCAAAAATACTATTTTCCATTATATACCAGAAAATCACCGATACCAGTAGGTGGATAAATAAGGGTTTTTCCAAAATAATTTCTGACTACACCACTGCAAATACAATAAAACATAATTTTTTCGTCATTTAATTGCAGATTTGATTTTTTTTCTAGTGATTCGATTATCCGGAGGATTCGATTATCCGGAGTGAAAAAAAAATCGATACTCCGGATAATCGAGTCCGACCTGTACATGGAAAATAGCCTTACTGTTCTGATCGAGATACGTATCATCATCGAGTAGTGGAATTGAATGGAATATTGACACAAGGTATTAATGGATAGATACCCAGTTGAAAAAATCAAGATTAAATCCACATCTTGGAATTGAGTTAACATATGTAACGACTAACCAGTTACATACTTATCGGATATTTAAAATATTTAGGTCAACATAATCACGATTGAAGAGGTGTAAATCATTTTTATAGCTTGGAATTTGACATTAGTTTTTGTTTCATACATGATAATTAGTGTCTCATGCTTGGAGCTGAATAGTTTGATACCTTGTTGGCTACGGCTCGTCGCGTAAGTGCTGAGCGTGTAATAGAGGATTATCATTGGCGGCCTGAAGCTTCTTCTTCTTCTTATTGGCATTACATTCCCACACTGGGGGACAGAGCCGCCTTGCAGCTTAGTGTTCATTAAGCACTTTCACAGTTATTAACTGCGAGGTTTCTAAGCCAAGTTACCATTTTTGCATTCGTATATCATGAGGCTAACACGATGATACTTTTATGCCCAGGGAAGTCGAGACAATTTCCAATCCGAAAATTGCCTAGACCGGCACCGGGAATCGAACCCAGCCACCCTCAGCATGGTCTTGCTTTGTAGCCGCGCGTTTTACCGCACGGCTAAGGAGGGCCCCATCGGCCTGAAGCTAGGTCTACCGGAATTCGAGATCTAGTCCCATTGTATTTTTTATCATCATCTTTATCAATAAATTCCATATATTTTTACTATTTATTTTTACTATTTATTTTTACTATATATTTTTTAACAAAACCCAGCTACCAGTCACAACGTCACAACTTATCTATGCAATCGAATCTAACACCGTCCAGACAATCAAGTAAACAAAATTCATATTTTGTCATAATTCCCACGTCATTTTAATGGAATTTACCTGTCGATGGTACCTAGGATACAAATTGGTGTGCCACAAGCAAATGATGCATAATCTTCGTAGATACCATCGACTCGAGTCGAAACCCCATATAAGCAGATACGTCACCTCCCTCGTTATCATAATATATTCCAATCAACTACTGAAAAGTTCGTACGTTCACATCCATCAAATTGCATTTACCTACTATCAGTCAACAGTCATCACCGTTCTCCGTATTCGGCAAGTGCGCCTTTATTAGTCGCCAGGCTTCGGATGTGGGATTTAACATCCATATGTGTAAACCGCACATCATCGATGGCGGCGGTGACCACTACCGTTCCCCGTTTAGGCCGACCGGTAATGCATTTCGTTTTGTTTTCCGCTAAATCAAATACCGGCAACACGCAGCCGTACGCAGTTTGATGTTTGCGATAGAGTTGTGTTCAAGTAGGTACCACACGTCGTGCCGGTACAGAGAAATGTGATAGTGCGACGGGGCGCGATTCGCTGCACGCAGGGCCCATCATTATTGTCTAAAGGGGGCCATCATCGCGCGTTAATCAATTAAAACCAACAACCTTTCGAGGGTTTGCCCACCGTGAAGTTATCGTAGTTTTCAAAGTGGCAGACTTGCGATTTTTTAAATTTATTTCAAAAAATTTCCTCTGAGATTTCCGAGGATTATCATTTGGAAACAGTGACGAATTTCCCTTGAACGATTTTTTTGGGAAAATCTTTGGGAAATTTTTCTCACAAATTTTTCAAGATTTTCCTTTAGAAATCTGACAAATTTCCTTTGAAAATTCCGACAATTTAATCCTGGAGATTTCGACAAATTTCCGCTGATAATGCGACGAATTCGCATGGAAAATATCGAACCTTAAGAATTTATGATTTATTAAAGCCAACCTTGACAAATGAAGAATTTTCCTAAAGAATTAATTAACTAATTAACGAGATACAATTATGGCCTGGTAAGATAAGTATATTTTATTTTTTTAGATTGTTTGAAGCTCTTTAACCCTTAAGCACTCAAGAATAATGACAAAACTTACGGGTGGAGCTATACTGCCGCTAACCGCAAGTCGAGCACCATATACAGATGTGCTCGACTTGCGGTTAGCGGCTGTATAGTTCTGGTAATGGTATGGCACTACTAACATTTTCATCGGTTTTCCCCACTCAGGATCAAGATTACAAATGAATTCAAGATTCTATGGAAATAATTACACGAATAGAGCCAAAACGGCCATATAAAAGCGAGTGTTCGGAATATGAGTCATGTTCGGAATTTGAGCCAAAACGGTAGTTTCTAAGGAAATTCCTAAATGAATTTTCAACGTTCCTTAATTTCTTTAACAATCCCTGGAGATATTCATCCAGGAATTTCTTTTGAAAATCCACCGGAAATTAATTTGAAAACGAATACAGAATTTTTTTCAAAAAAGTAATATTAAGAAGGTATTTGGAAATTTCTCTAGGAAAGCAATGAGAGATTGTTCCGAAGATTTATAATGAAATTCCTTCAGAAATACCTTTAGAGATTCTTTTGGAAATTCTTTTACTAATTTCTTTGGAATTTCCTACATGACATTCTTTACAAAATTTCTTAAAAATTTCATATTTGAAAGTAATCACCATAATGTTTTCATTGTTCAAACGTCTTGATAATTTCGCCTCAATAACCGATTTACACCAACGAGTTTATTGCGACAACTACCTTTGGTTGTGAAGGTTTTTCATCATTTAGATCTTTCACTGTCGAATCCTTTGTAATACGAATCATAGAGTCTTTTATTCTTGAAATGTTTTTGTTTTCAGGTTTTTACTTTTTAGGGTATTTTTTTTAACGAGTTCTTCACCAAAAAATGTTCAACTCGTTCAAACCCGAACAATTCTTGCCTTTAACTTGTCTTAACACATTAACTTACAAGTAGTTCTTTCGATTGTTTTGCGACAGTGACGTCTTCAAAATAAATATTTGTTACTTTCATCGTAACATACGCCTATAGATTGCCTTATTTGCTTGTATGGACATAGTTAGAAGAGTACCTTGATGGCAGTCAGTATGATACACGTACGCTAACGGATATACCCAACTTCTCGCCCACCAAAATTCGTATGCTTCAATATTGAAATTACTAACCTGTTCAAATGAATTATGGATGGAGACGAGCCAGCCTAGGGCTGAAAGTCTCCGTAATAAAGATACAAAGCTTTAATCTGTTGCCAAGTTAGATTTTGGTCGACTTCTTTATTGAGGCTGCACCGACATGAGCCTCTGGGTCTGTTTCTTCTTCAATGTCTAGCTGGGATCCAGTCTAATGCTTGCTTACAGTTTTCGTTTCCGCTCCTACATAAGGTTGTTAGCAAACCGTTTTTGGTAACAATGCTTGTTATGTGTTGGAAGGGTCAGCTGATCGTTTGGAGAATGTTAATTTTTATTTTTTTGACGTAGGACTACGTCTATCTTTTTATATTAGGGTACACTTTGCGATTGCGAAAATCAAAAACCGTCGCGAAAGTATGATAGACTTTGAACTTTAATATCTCAGCCATTTCTCGATGGGTTTCCAATTTCTTTTTTGATTATTCGATCTCGGGTGAGTCAACTCTTCTTTGTATTTGTCTATAAATACTGATTTTCAACTGTTTATTATCGATAACTAATAAACAGTTTAGAAATAGGTAAACCAACCAATCACGTACATGCATTGCAAACACAGACATCAAAATCGAGCGACTTGCGGGTTTGGCTTAAATCCTCAGTTCGAACAAGATTTCACGCAGAGCGGAAGCAGCGGAACGGATACAACAGCACGAAGGCGCTGGTAACATTCTCAACGTATTGGTGATCAGCGTGTTGCTGCAGATCATTCAACCTCAGAAGAAAGAGTACTAGTACTATTACTATCACTAAGAGTAAACTATAAAATATCACTGTTGCGATCCCGCGCCATCAGTAACGATGCTGAAAATTTATTCAAAATTGTGGCGTCTTTCCTTAAAGTCATCGAGTAGCCGTCGGACAGTAACAGCACGAAGTGAAATTTCAACGCAAAGATTCCGACAAGCGTTTGATTGCAGTTAGTTATTGGAAAGGCGCATTGGGGAAAAAATGGTTCTTCTAGGGACCAGCATTTCTGGAAAGAAAGGGTTGATTGCAAAAATGGACTGTTTCGGTGACATCGGTGTTTGGAGTGGTGTGAGTGTTTCCATCCATTCAAATTGTTTGCATCATCACCCTCCGACGCGCGCTTGTGATTCTGCTACCAAAGGGCAACTTTCTGTCGTCGCCAAATGATTAATTTTGCTCTTTGAAGAAAATTCGATTTCATTTACAATGACTAATAGGATTAATACTACAGAAACAGCCAGCCAAATCGATGAAGACACCACCTTAGTGGAAAATATCTACAGTAACCACCCAACGGCGACCGTCGCTCGGACCGACAGATACCAAACGATAATGTTTTATGGGGCCGTACACATATTACGTAAGCACTTATGGGGGAAGGGGGTGGGTGTCGTTCAATATCTTACGCTCTATAAAAATAAAAAATCTTTTGTATAAAAAAAAATCTTACAAGGGGGGTGGGGGCGTAAAACCCACAAAAATTGCTTACGTAATAAGTGTACGATCCCTATGAAGAAACTTCGTTCTGGGTCAAATGTCTATTGTTAAGCATCTCAACAATAATCATAATTAACAGCGCATAACCAACTTCAGAATGGCTCGCACGCGCCTGGAAGCGGTTTCCTTACCTTTTATCTAAGTAATCACCGTAATATGTGTTGCAGCTAATAAATCAGAATGAAGTAATCCCACGCGAACAGCACAACTCAAGACAAAAATTTCAAAACGACTTATCTGCTTTTGTAAACAAAGATTCAAACGACGATTTGACGAATCTGATAGCTTAAAAGTAACGAAAAGATTGTATTTCAATACAACCCATTAATATTTTTCTAAAGTTTGTCGAAACAATTATTCCGGCAACCCTGTTGAGTTCACGTGTTCATTCGAAAACTTAAACAAAATTCGTTGGCGCCAACCCGATTCACCCGATTCATCAGCCCGCCAACCGGGAAAACAAAGGAATTTGACATTTCGCACTTATGATTATAGACTAACGCAAAATGAACTCCCCCAAGAAATTATGACGTTTGAGCGGGTCGCATAATGAACGCAAAATGAACTTTTGTTCTAGAAGACGACCCGCTCAAATGTCAAAATCCATCGAGTGAGTGAATTTCATGAACTCCTGCACAGGTCTATGGTCCAATGCACCGAATGAACACAATGACGTTTGAGACGGGCGCTGTTTACTAAAAATGAACACTTGCATGAACTCGATGAATGAAAAAATATTCATTCTTAGTAAACAGCGCACCGCTCAAACGTCAATGATGAACTCGGTGCATTGGACCATCTCGCACTTCTGAAGTGCGGAGTCCAACGAGGTGGGAAGGGCTAGCTACCCTATAACCAGAGACCGGAGCGCCGGAGCGCCGCCGCGGCGGAGTGAAAAACTGTCGAAATGGCAACGTATGAAAATGCATGAAATCGTGACAATGATATTGGCAGCACTTGAACTTTTTGCTTGCTTCTTATGGATGCAAAAAGTAAACAAGTCGAAATGGAACCGCTTATGACGGTTTGATTGGAAACAAGATGGCGTCTTCGCCGATCTATTATTCTAGTATTTCTAGGAAGTGCGCAATATTATGCATTTCATTGTTATAGATTAAGAATTAAATAAGCCGTTTTAAATCTAGCTGCTATAGAGAGTTTCACTGGATCCGGGAAAATTTGAGGAGGGGCGGAGACTGAAGAAGATTACAAAGTATGTCCCGCTTTTTAAAAAAAAAAACAATGGAAAACAAGTGTCCGGCTAGTGTCAGTCGAATTAATCCCTATATTAGATATTTTGCATAAGCATAACACCTATTTAAAAATGTTATTAAGAATCGTTGTACGTCAACTCATGTGTCATCAGTGATTTGGGATGAAAAATGGCTTCCAGAAGTTTCGTGAAGCCATAAAAAGAACAAAAAGGGATGCTCTGGAAGAAACGATCATTCATATTTCAAGTTTGATCCGGAGCAGTGAAGAAATGGTCCGGTTTTCGTGCGTTTTGGGCTTCGTGGCCGTGCGGTTAGCGGCTTTGCATGCCTAGGAGTGTGGGTTTGTTCCCACCCTAGTAAGGAGAAAACTTTTAATTAGGCGAAAAATTCTGTATTGGTGTGTAAATGTCCTGTCCTTTGTCTAATGCTAGGTGCGCGCTTTGGTACCGCTCTTCAGACCCACGGAACAATGGCCGTTCGTTATTAGGCTTTACCGTCGAATAACCCCCCACCTCCCTCTCTTGTGTTTGTGGACACCTGGCTGTGAGCGACAAGTATGCGACAGTGAGGCGATTCAGTTTAGAAGAAAAACTAAACCCACCAGCGTAATCATCCAACGATCACCAGCAACGGTCGCAACAAATCGGTGTCTCAACCCCCCCCTTTTTTTGTTTAATTACAATGTGTATGGCCCTCCAAACCCGTCCGTTTAGACTTAAGTTTAAAAAAAACTTGTTTTCCGATGTTTCCGTCCATCTTGTTATTGTCCACCTTTCCACCACATCAAATTTAAGCTACCAATAACGAATTATCTCCACAGACCAAGAAAAGTAAGTAAAACGACCCTGAGGACCAGAGAGAAATAATAAAAGAAGGCCTTGAGAGCCCAGCCCGGAAGTTGCCGTGGCTCTAGACCACCAGCTTGGGGCTTTGCCTAGTCTAGTCTAGGCCTAGTCCACGTCTAGGACTGAATTCCACTCTAAAAGTTTGGTGTGGCCGAAGCAGCCCAACTCCCGATCCCGAATTTCTGTTGCTATCGGCCTCTGGTGACAACGACGATGGAGCTCGTTGATTGAGATCCAGTTGTGATGCCACCAGGCACGAATTATGTACCGCAGTCATCTGTTGATGAACATCTGCAGCCATTGAGTGTTTTCCACTGATACACACCATGTTTCACTAGCGTATAACAGCACAGATTTCACGTTACAGTTGTAAGCTCGGATTTTTGGGCGTTCTCTTATCTGCCTGTTTTTTCCATATATTTTTTAAATTCACAAATGCAGCCCTTGCCATCTTGATTCGTGCGGTTATGTCGATCTTGGTACCGCTGTCTGACATCATTTGACTGTCTTTGAATGCTTTCAACATTCTCCATTGATTGCCCGGATACTGTGAAATTGGAAGGGGTGGCCGTGTTTACATCCGACGATTTGGTTTTGTTGACGTTGATAATTAGACTTGTGTTTTGGCAAAAACATAATTTCCTGATTTTTTTCAGATTTTTTTCCAGGTACTTTACATTTATTTCCATGTAAAACAAACGTGCCATATATAGATTTTTGCTGCAAATAATCTTTTCAAAATATTGCGAAAAACCTTTGGAAAATTCTCTGGAATTGAATTCAGAAGGAATTCTCGATTCTTCAATTCTTCAAAGAAAGAATTCTTAAAATTGCTTTGGATTTTATCTCAGAAATTCCTTCGAAACTTCGTCAGGTTTTCATTCCGAAATTCCTTTAGGAACTTTTTTGAAAATCTCTTTAAAAAATCTTTCAATAAACATAAAGTTAAAAAAAAAATCTTTTGATAAAATCTTTGGTAAACTACTTGGGATCTCCTCTCTCTCTTGTTCAAATATGTTTTTGAAAACTCTTCGGAAATTCCTATAGGATTTTTAACCTTTAGGATTTGAAATTCTAGTAGATAGGGGAACTGCTCCTTGAATTCATATCATGTACCCAAATCAATACCATTCGATAACAAAGAATTGGTGCGCTATTTGTTTTATTTCTCATTTTTGTGATTTTTTTTTTTCAGCAGTGAGCACGTCGGAAAATAACAAAACATGACACAAATTGAGCCAAAATTGCCTGTTTTGTGAATGTTATTGATATATCTATGAGCATGTTATTAATAATGGAACAGATATTCTATATAAGTTTTGGATTGCTTATGACGTTTCTTATTTTGTGATCAACGTTTTTGTTTAATACGGTAGTGGGCGTAGAAGCGCATGGTCAATTTTTTGAACCACCCTACTATTGATTTCTGTTGTAATAAATACGACACCACTCCTACTGTAGTAAATCAATGTTTTTATTGCACCAAGACATATTTCCAAAATTTTGCATTCACCTTAACAATGTAACTTCCCATTTGCCTATTTCTTATTTCCTCAGTATAACCAAGATGAGTACACCACTAGGTGTTCCAATCTGCCAAATTCACGATTCAGCCATCTTGGATTTTAGTATGGGAAAGCCAGCCGGTTTGTTTTCGTTTTGCACTGAAAATGAATTTTAGGTGTTCCAATCTGCTAAATTCACGATTCTGCCATCTTAGATTTTAGTATGGGAAAGCCAGCCGGATTGTTTTCGTTTTGCACTGAAAATGAATTTTTCACCCCCGCCTTCTTCTCTCCCACCAACTTGACAGATTGGAGCACCTAGTACAACCGCGGAAAATCGGGAAAATCGGGTCTCTCAATTCAGTCAATATGTCGGAGCGATGAGAACTAGATTATGCAGTCCTTTCCACAATCATGGCTCGTATATAATTAAAGTTACAGCTCTTTTGATTAAGCCCATGTGTTAAATCAATTACAATTGAAATAAAATAATAGGAGCCCTAATCGAGTCGAGTAAAGCGCAAATTTATCTCCTTGTGAGCATGATTTATATAGAAGCATGTTAATGTTTATCGAACAAATGTTATTCGCGTTATACACGATTCATGCAACAATAATTAAACTAAACACAAATTTCGTATAACTCAAACTATACATGACACGTTCTCAAAACAGTAAACACTGGCGCTTAAAACTAAAACCTTCGATGAGTTTCTGTACGAAAGATCAACATGCAAACTAGTTAAAGAAAACATTGCGTAAATAAAATTGAAATAACCCATTGGAAATGAGTGTATGGAATTTGAATCATGTTCTGAATTTGAGTCGAAATTGTACTTTTAATCGGCTATGATACATATATGCACTTCCTCATAGGTCTAAATCTGCACACAATCTACAGTCAATCAATTTATACTTGTTCCAGGTTTTACACGTTAAATCTGTGTACAAGATTTCCGCTAGACGAGTACGCTTGTCATTTCAATTTTTACAGATATCGCATCAGCCAAATTCTGATCCCCCTCAGTCATGACTAATTAGAGCTCACATTACAACACAAAACTATGCAATCAACGAACGGGAAATTCAGATCTAACCCGGCTATGAGCCACTGTGCGGTTAAGGTGGTACCTACTTGAATCCATAAATCCGCACGACTATCAAGTGGCACTCGGTTGGATGCGCTTCAAATCGGAAGTCACTTGTTTTCGATTTATGGCTGGCTTTGTCGTCGGTCGGTGGCGGCTTGATTAAAATCACCTTTTATGTGCACACTCCATTAGCTCATACACTTCCTTTTTCTTGGTAAAAGAGTGCGAGGGAAATGTCAAATCTTCCCTGCCGATGATTGCGAATTGCGAGGTCAGTTGGGATGTTCGTGGGGCCACCACCTTCTTGTAATCAAGCAGAGAATCGAAAGGTCTTGGCTTTTTCAGAAATACCAGACACGTAGAAAAGACAGTGAATGCACTAGCGGGTACCAGTTGCAGCGTGATCTTTATTCAAACGACCCATATATCAGCGCATCAAGTCAATGCACGTTCCACGCTGACTGTCGCCGTAACCCAAATATGCAATTGAAGTTTCTTGCGCCGGATAGCATGACGCTTGTTTACCGCCTGCAATGTTGGTCAGCTGCGAACCGGAACACCGAGGCCACCACTGCGCTGCAATCTAAGCTGGTGCATGTTGTTGCTACCAGTTTAGTGACGATGACGCTCAGGTGGAGAAAGAACCTCTCGTCTTCGTCTCCATTAATAAACCAAACTAACTAGCAAACACTAACTGATTGTAGGATCTCTGTGATAGACCTGAGTAGAGCAGGTGAAGTAGCACACAAGAGCGAGTTTTCAGGAACGTGGCGCTGTTCGTGGCGCTGTTCGTGGCTCTGTCCGGATCGATTTCCCTTCGCTGGCATTCATGCTGGGGTTATGAGCTTTTACCGTATCGTTCGGGACTAATAAAATACCTCGGAACCGGAGCAATTTTCTGCGAGGAAGTTGGCCGATGGAATCCTCAAGAAAGTTGCGCTCGTTTCGATTTTACCATGGTCGGTTTGAGTGAAAGGCTGTTTTTTCTCACGTCTGATTGAAGGATAAGCGATTGAGGGTAAGCGGATGAATCTGAAGGACATGTCGCTTCCCAATACTTAACAATTGCGCATTTGTATTATAATGTTGGTATGTAATTAGGAACTGGTATTCTTTTTTGTATCATGATGATCACTGGCGAAGAATAAAAGGTTGATATGCATGTAATGTAGAATAATCGAAGTCAAACAACAGTCTGTCGCATATTTTGTTCAACAGATTGAGACCGCTTGAGGAGTCTTTTGTCGGCGAACATCAGCAAGGTTTTCTGAGCATTGTTTTCCGGAGAAACTGATTAGGTTGATGCGTAAAATGCTTGATGGCTCCAAATTTAATACAAATTTGGATTGCAGACGTAGTGTCAACTTCGATCGTAACCTTAGATGGATTGCTGCTGGATGATGAGCTTTCCAATTTTCTCTTCAACATTGCACTCAAAGGTGCGAGGAGATCCGGCTTTACACGGTCGCATATTCTCTTGAACTTTGTGGGCGACAGACATCATTAGAATAGATCGCTCTTATCCCACGCTGAAAAGGAAGACGACAAGGATAGATTTCTCCATTCACTCTAGCATTATGCATAGACACTAAATGTATTTGACACTCTCAATTTCATCGATTCAAAATCAATTTGGCAAGTTCCGCTGATCGATAGAACCTAAGTAAAGTCTTCTTTTCCAATGACATGCATCAATTGGAAATAAAATAAATCTGCATTTAACATTCACAATTTCTTTATGAATCTTTTGTGAGATTTTCAGAGCAGCATACTTTGAAGCTTAACGCATGTTTTTGTGGCTATGTGGGGAAAAATATCTCTGCCAAGAAGCGTTACTACTCTGTATGGCAAGTCCCGCCGATATGCTATGCGAACCCTGACCAAATAGTGCATGATCTCAAATAAAAGGGCGTAAATCAAATGTAGTTCATTACCATCATCATTAGGTCAGATCACCAACATTGCGGACACAGCACCACCACAGGCAAGGGCATCAGTTTACTTTTGTTTGATAGGAGCATGAGCCTTTTACTTGGATAACCGGTCCCCTCTCGAGAACGCCTCACCCGAGAGCCAACCAACCAGCCGAGTGCAAGCAATTAAATGTGTTAGCATTTTAAATCAACCGCGACGCGAAAATAAAACACAACGGTGATAATTATTAACTTGACTCGCTCGCTAAACTGTGCTCCACGCACGATCGCAACTTTAGTCTCTTCAACACCTCAGAGGATCGTTAGGTGGCTCACTCATACCAATAAGATGTTTGTAGAAAAAATATTCCAGCGGTCAACAGACCGGACAGTTCAAAAACTTTGATGGTGATACGTATTCGTTAAAACGGGATCCCGCCACGGCATTTTAAGCCCGCTTTGATGCTTCAAACCAACGCATCGCAACGTTTTTGAACAATCGATGTTTTCATTTCCATATAGTCGCGTCCCGTCTGCTGAGGACGTGACGCGACGGAGGATAAATTGCCATCGCGGAGATGAAGGTCACCCGGCGTCTTGAGGACTGATGTTTATCCATTCTCACCACGATCGGACCGGGTAAAAGAAGCTCATATTAAGACGCGAGAGAGCGAGATCGTGATAGTGCTGCCCCGCTCAAGTACAACCATACGAATTTCATAAACCGGCAAAAAATAAGTAAAACCACACAGCGAATGAAGCATATGGGTGTAAGGCACGCGGAGGGGTGCCTATTACCTACTTATAGCAGTACTGTGTGATACTTTTCATACACAGGTTGATCGTCATTAACAGTAGGATGCACTGTAGGATATATGGCGTAAATTTATTAACAATAGTGTCATATTTAAAATAGCATTTACTAAAAATAATTTTTAAAACCCGAATTTCAAACCGAGTAATGAACAATTTTTACAAAATTTCACAACACGAATAGGAAGTTCAATCGAGAGTGTAGATCCTTAAATGGTTTCCGAACACATAATTAGCTATTTATTAAGCCAAAATTATAAAAAAAATCTTCTACCTCATTTCTTATAATAAATTTCTTATAATTTTCCATTGTGGGATGACGGGTATTTACCCATGAGTTGACGGTTATTTTTTCATCTTTTTATGAATCTAGTGTAGTATCGTGGGTAAGTATGAGGCCGGAACAGAACGATGACGATCAAACACGCACATTTGGCACAGGCGCTATGAGGTAGATTTCTTATATGAGAAGAAATTTCGGATCTCAATTTTTGAGACATTGGACCTCTACTTTCTCGTTTGTTATTGGGTTAGGCGTATTTTTAAAACCTAGATTGATCTAGCAATGGTTGATGATGAAATTATCGTTAATTATCAAATTCTTTAATAAAGAATGGCAAGTTTTATTAATAACAGACTGATAAGAATACTATTTTGAGTTTTTAGTGGAATGTCTTTGCTTGCCATAAGAAAAGTTCGTACAATTCCATTTAATTCCACCACTTGATTGTACCTTCGATTGTAAGTCATCTTATGACAAATAATGGACATTTATTTATTACTATGTCTGAAACTCGATTTATGTATATGTGAGATGAACTAGCTTCGGGCTGAAAATCTCGCTAATAAAGACTAAAACTGCATTGGATATGTAACATTTTAGTAGTAGAGACACGACAGGTATTCCTGTCCATCGTCGTAGGGGCTAAACTAACGAAAGCAACGCCCACACTCAGCGCTGTAGCGTGCGGTTGGCCCCCGGCCCCTCGCCAGCCCTTAAGGTCTGAGGGAAGGGTTTTCCGTTAAAAAAGCACGTGGTAGCACTCTCTGAGAGAGAAAATTACCCAATCCAGCGCGCTAGAATGATGCTGTCAGTGTCGCCAAAATTATTTCATCATTATGCAGTTTACAATTGCTTGAGAATTTGCCGTAAACGGAGAACAAAAGGAATTGGCAACAATGGGGAAGAAATTTATTACTCATGCAGTGGTTCGGCGAGAGAACAGCAGCAGCGCCGACCAATCACGCAATGAGGAAATCAAAATAAACAAACACCAGTTGGTTTTGTAAAATGAAAACATGAGCCGTTTCTAGAACAACATTAGAAAATATCGTCAGAGGATTTCTGTACAAGGTTCCCACACAAGCTTTGAAAAGGATTTAGGTGATAACAGTGGTGCTGGTGTAAGTAAGACAAATAAGACAAATAAGCCAAATAAGACAAATAAGATAAATAAGACAAATAAGACAAGTAAGACTAATAAGACAAATAAGATAGATAAGACTAAGATAGAAAATAAAGTAAGTTTCTCCAGGAATTCCTTAGGAAGTTCCTCCAGGGATTCGTTCGGAAGTTCCTCCGGGAATTCCTCCGGAAGTTCCTCCAGGAATTCCTTTGGAAGTTCCTCCAGGATTTTGTTCGGAAGTTCCTCCAGGAATTCCTTCGGAAGTTCCTCCAGGAATTCCTTCGGAAGTTCCTCCAGGAATTCCTTCGGAAGTTCCTCCAGGAATCCCTTCGGAAGTTCCTCCAGGAATCCCTTCGGAAGTTCCTCCAGGAATTCCTTCGGAAGTTCCTCCAGGAATTTGTTCGGAAGTTCCTCCAGGAATTTGTTCGGAAGTTCCTCCAGAAATTCCTCCGGAAGTTTCTCCAGGAATGTGTTCGGAAGTTCCTCCATAAATTCCTCCGGAAGTTCCTTTAGAAAATTCTACGGAAGTTCCTTCAGAAATTTCTCCAGATGTCCCTTCAGAAATTCCTCCGGAAGTTCCTTCAGAAATTCCTCCGGAAGTTCCTCCAGGAATTCCTTCGGATTCCTGGAGGAATTCCTGGAGGAACTTCCGGAGGAACTTCCGGAAGAATTCCTGGAGGAACTTCCGGAGGAATTCCTGGAGGAACTTCCGGAGGAATTCCTGGAGGAACTTCCGGAGGAATTCCTGGAGGAACTTCCGGAGGAATTCCTGGAGGAACTTCCGGAGGAATTCCTGGAGGAACTTCCGGAGGAATTCCTGGAGGAACTTCCGGAGGAATTCCTGGAGGAACTTCCGGAGGAATTCCTAGAAAAACTTTTGGAGGAATTCCTGGAGGAATATCCGGAGGCATTCCTGGAGGAATGTCTGGAGGAATTCCTGGAGGAACTTCCAGAGGAATTCCTGGAGGAAGTTCTGGAGGAATTCCTGGAGGAACTTTCGGATAAATTCCCGGAGGAACTTCCGGAGGAATTCCTGGAGGAATAGCCGGAGGAATTCCTGGAGGAACTTCCGGAGGAATTCCTGGAGGAACTTCCGGAGGAATTCCTGGGGGTACTTCCGGAGGAATTCATGGAGGAACTTCCGGAGGAATTCCTGGAGGAACTGCCGGAAGAATTCCTGGAGGAACTTCCGGAGGAATTCCTGGAGGAACTTCGGAGGAATTCCTGGAGGAACTTCCGGAGGAATTCCTGGAGGAACTTCGGAGGAATTCCTGGAGGAACTTCCGGAGGAATTCCTGGAGGAACTTCCGGAGGAATTCCTGGAGGAACTTCCGGAGGAATTCCTGGAGGAACTTCCGGAGGAATTCCTGGAGGAACTTCCGGAGGAATTCCTGGAGGAACTTCCGGAGGAATTCCTGGAGGAACTTCCGGAGGAATTCCTGGAGGAACTTCCGGAGGAATTCCTGGAGGAACTTCCGGAGGAATTCCTGGAGGAACTTCCGGAGGAATTCCTGGGGGAACTTCCGGAGGAATTCCTGGGGAACTTCCGGAGGAATTCCTGGAGGAATTTCCGGAGGCATTCCTGGAGGAATTTCCGGAGGCATTCCTGGAGGAACTTTCAGAGGAATACCTGAAGAAACTTCCGGAGGCATTCCTGGAGGAACTTCCGGAGGCATTCTTGAAGGAACTCTCGGAGGCATTCCTAGAAGAACTTCCGACGGAATTCCTATAGGAGCTTCCGACGGAATTCTTGGAGGAAATTCGGAGGAATTCCTGGAGGAACTTCCGGAGGAATTCCTGGAGGAACTTCCGGAGGAATCTCTGGAGGAACTTCCGGAGGAATCTCTGGAGGAACTTCCGGAGGAATCTCTGGAGGAACTTCCGGAGGAATTCCTGGAGGAATTTCCTGGAGGAACTTTCGGAGGAATTTCTGAAAAAAACTTCAGGAGGAATTCCCAGAGGAACTTCCGGAGGAATTCCCGGAGGAACTTCCGTAGGAATTCCCGGAGGAACTTCTGGAGGAACTTCTGCAGGAACTTCTGCAGGAACTTCTGGAGGAATACCTGAAGGGACTTCCGTAGGAATTTGTCTTATTTGTCTTAATTTCAAAGAGATTGTCAGTTGGAATAAGCGAAATTCGTTCCCAATTCCGAGTTATAGACATTTTAGTACGAAAATAGCGCTCTACCGCGAGAGAGCTTCCCTCAGACCTTAAGGGGCGCCGGAATCAAGAATTACACTACGAGAATAATTATATTAGCTAAGGGGTCGAAACAAATCAAGTACAAAATCCAAAAGTTTTTGGTACAGATATTTTGAGCAATCTAAATCAAAGAAACACATTTCTTTTCTTTCACATCAACAGGTCATATGGATTGCTCTAAACTTCGAGATCTATTCTGGTTTCTCAACAACTTTTGGAACCAATTACAGATAATTAAGTTAAGATAAATTTGCTCGTTTTTCTTAGGAAAAACTCCATGTGGCTCGAAAAAAGACCATTGTGGCCGCATTGGGCCAAGCGAAATTTTCAATTGCTGCAGTTCCGAAACTTATGCCAGTGCAATAGTTGTAAAACAATATTAGATGAGCAGCAATATTCTGAATTTGACTGGGTATGAGGGTGGTGTATTTAAAATAATGCTTCTCATCTGACAACCCGGATAAAAGTGTACCATAGGCTCAACAGTGTAAACAATTGAATTACCATATGCTCTACGGTATACAATAGGATATATTGTTTCTCGATAGTTGTCCATATTGTATCAACACCGTGGATATAATATATTAACATTGTAACAATACTTCCAATTGTTTTTAGAACATGTTAGTGCATAAATTTTAATCATTGATAACTTCTGAACATTTTGTTCAAATTGCATATTAGCAATATAACAATATTTATCCTATTGCCGCGAATATGCATTATTTTTGTTGAAACTTCATTTTTGACCGGTAAAGCTGTCATAATTAAGAAATCCAATATCGTATTGTTTTACTATAAAAATACAATTCAACCTAATGTAATTTGAACTGTTTTCTTCCGATATTTCAACAATATATTTACGATACACTATATTGTTTGACAAAAAAAAGTGTATGAAAAAATATCAAATTTTGTATAGTTACGATACTTAACAACCCGTACGTTCTAATGCGAAAACTTCATTTACAATTTAATGAATGGTTCATAACAATACATTCTAATGTATTCCTATTATTTCACCTACATCTACAATCAAATTTATTGTAAATTTATTGTGTTTTATATGATGTTACAATACATTGTATTGTTTTTCTATAATATTTTTATTCGGAAACTTGCTGAATATGAATATCTACCACAGAAATTTAAGCAAAAACAGATTTGGTTTGCTAGAACTTTTGTTATTTTTAATTTATTGTGGAAGACTTTTCTTAAACTCTCGGTGTTCACAACAGGTTTTTCTTAAATGCAACAATCGAAAATCAGATCAAGATTGGTTCAAATTGGAACGAATTTTAGTGTTGATTTTGACCGACTATGTCCAGAAGTTCCTAAAAGACAGACTCACTCCTAGTTTGATTTTTCTCAACTGAATAGGTCTGATGCCGATTTCAGTTACCACTGACTCACTCCAGACTTGATCCGACTAGGTACGATAGCGATTCCGAATATCAACATCATCTAGAGCTGGGTTTCATTGTCCCAATTAGGTCACCATGTGTCTCTAAACCGACCTACCCACTCGAGGCTAGATTTTATTGATGTGAATTTCATTGACGTGACTAAATCCAGTAATTGTTTCAAACCACCGATTATTGCCACACCAGCTTTGGATTTATTAAATCTCCTGAACTATATAAACAGAGAGCTTTCTTCCACAACATCACTGCCAGACGGTGGGGGTTGTTTAGAACACACACACAGCTTTGGATTTATTTTGATCCGAATAGGTCCAATGGTGCTTCCGATCATCAAGATTCGACTCTGGACATGATCATCGACCATCTTTCTCCATACACTTATGAACCAAGTAGTGACTCCAAACCATCGACGGCCAACGCTAGTTGGATTTTCTTGATATGAATAATTCAAATAAGTCCGTAAGCGATTCCAGGTGTAAAACGACACCTTTTGAGTCGAATATTATTTGCCATTTGACTAGTAACAAGACGATAGGAGTATTTTAAAATTTGAATTTATTTCGGATCTATGGCTATATTATTTGTAATATTATTACATAATTAATAAAACATTTTCAAAGTAAGATCAAAATTTTTCTCTTAATATAAAATGCAAATATATTATTTTCCTTAGTAAAGGGCCTAAAAATGTTTCGCTGAGTGCAATGCCACGCTGCAGCTCTGCCCACACTCCACTTAGCAGAACGTTTCTCCAGAGCTTACAGTTGGTATGGATGATTTGGCTAAAAGTGTCTCTTTTATTGGTTTTCAAGTCAATGACGAAAAGACGAAAATGACGACTTAACTCTAACCTTTAATGCAATTATCAATAAAAATCGGAATAAATGTTTAAAAATGATTTTTTGTTTTGTTTTCAAGGGCAAATAGTTTCTTATGAGTGCCTGGTTATAATCGTACATTAAATCTAGACCAACATTTGAAAGGGCGTAACAGCCAAAATTTGATCTCTCAGTATTTTATCTATGTATATAGCTATGTATGTAGATAAGGAATCGAAGGAATAAATTTGGCTGTTATGCTCTTCAAATGTTGTCTAGAAATATCAAGAAATCAGAAGACAGCTCGTGGTCTAGTGGCTACCGCTTCTGCCTTATAAGCAGGAGGTCGTGGGTTCAATTCAGGCTCGTCTATTTCCTACTTTGTATTTCTATCTTAGTTCTTTCTGTGTTTCACGTTCTACCAAAACGATTCCTACTGTTATATCCTTCCACACAATTCCAAACCTCCGTGGCACCTATGAGAGGTCAGAGTTCTCTGCATCTTTCTTAAGTAGGTGTCAAACTAACCATCCTTCCCTTCCTCAGCATTCGCAAGGACGTGCAGGACAGATCTGACTATTGGAGAGTGCATTGCTTCCATCTAAGAGTAAATGATTAGTCCCAAATCATTACCTGGGTAACGATGAAATTGATGCTACTCTCTACAATAGTCTTGGCTTGTCACACCTACGAATTTGTGCAGTACAATGCTAATGCTAATGCTAATGCTAATTAAATATCAAGAAATCAGAAATTATTGTTCTCTAAACCTTCATTTGCAAAATCTAACGGAGGCCCGTCATTCACCAATTCGATTCAATTTATGTACTCTCCTATGTTGATCTTATTGTTTTATTACTTGAATTACTCGTTACACAATTCTAAAATATAAGTTATGACTGACATCATTTTCACATACCTGCAACGAGAAAAATAAAGAAAAATTAATTTCAATAGCTTTATTTGAAATATTAGTAACTGTAAAAGAACGAATACTATAACGCATTAAATAATATTTTATATTAATTAAAATAGGGGAAAGACGGCTTTGGCAGGTTTTGTTCTATTATTGGCAGGGGTTTTGTCGACCAAATTTTATAAATTTGGCCACAATATTCTGCACGGCAAATGCTGGGTAAGCGTACCATTGGTACGCGTACCTGAAGGAATAAATAGACCCCATCTCGCGGTCCTTAGCCTCTTATCAACAACTCCTATCCCACCTCCCGCGGCCGGGATACGAGCAGCAACAGGAAGATCGGACACAGCAGTGGGGCTGATCATCGTCCGAGTGCCAGCGAGGAACTCTAAAGAAAACTATACCATGGTCCACCGGAAATAAGGAAGATAGTCCTCCGGAAATTTAGGGGTTTGGTATCAGGCCCTATAAGCCTTAAAAAATCATAAGCAACGAACATCAACAAGAGAGTACGGACCGAACCATCGGCGAAGACCACTGCAACGAAAAGGACTAGCGATTGGAAACTCGTTCGTGGAACCAAATCTCTCAACTTCATCGGAGCACACGCATACTCGCCGATGTGCTCAGGACCGTGCATTCGGCATCGTAGCGCTGCGGGAGGTTTGTTGGAAGGGATCAATGGTGCAGCGTTTAGAGGTAATCATACCATCTACCAGAGCTGCGCAACACACGAGCTGGGAACAGCTTTCATGGTGATGGGCGATATGCAAGGCGCGTGATCGGGTGGTGGATCAATGAAAGAATGTAGGTTGAGGATCAAAGGCCGGTTCTTCAACTTCATAATCAACGTCCAAGCCCACCTCCGGAAGCACTGATGATGATAAGGACGCATTCTACGCGCAGCTGGAACGTGAGTACGACAGCTTCCCAAGCCACGACGTCAAAATCATCATAGGAGATTTGAACGCTCAGGTTGGCCGAAGAGGAGTTTAGACCACTATTGGAAAGTTCAGCGCTCACCGCTGACGAAGAAAACGGCCTACGACTAATTGATTTCGCCGCCTCCAAGAATATGGCCATTCTAGCACCTACTTCCAACACAGCCTCCGTATCACCTGGAGATCACCACTGCAGACAGAATCACAATCGACCACGTTCTGATTGATGGACGGCACTTCTCCGATATTATCGACGTCAGGACATATCGTGCTAACATCGACTCTGACCACTATCTGGTGATGGTTAAACTGCGCCAAAACTATCCGTCATCAACAATGTTCGTACCGACGACCGCGTACGACCTAGAGCACTGGCAACCTGATGTCGCCACTGCATACCGCAGCATCTCGAGGCAGCGTTGCCGGAAGAGGGTGAGCTCGATGGGGCCCCTCTTGAGGACTGCTGGAATACAGTCAAAGCGCCATTAACGACGCAGCGAGAAAACGTCGGGTATATGGGTCGAAGTCGACGGAACGATTGGTTCGACGAAGTGCAGACAGATTCTGGAGGAGAAGGACGCAGCGCGGGCGGTCGCGCTGCAGCAAGGTACCCGGCAGAACGTAGGATTATAGACGGAAGCGGAGACACAGACCCGCCTTTTCAGGAGAAGAAACGCCGCCTGGAAGATAGAGTGCGAGGAGATGGAAGCTGTGCCGTTCTCAGAATACACCAAGTTCTATCAGAAGCTCAACGCATACCGCAAAGGCTTTGTGCCGACCGAAATGTGCCGGGATAAGGATGGGAGCATCGACGGACGAACGTGTGGTGATCGAAAGGTGGAAGCAGCACTTCGAGGAACACCTGAATGGGCCTGAGAGTACAGGCAGTGAAGGTCAAGGCAGCGGAGGAGACAACTACATCAGTTCAGCGGACGATGGCCCCACCTTGAGGGAAGTTAAGGATGCCATTCAACAGCTAAAGACCAATAAAGCGCTGGTAGGATGGTATCGGAGCTGAGCTCATCAAGATGGGCCCGGAAAAGCTGGCTCTTGCCTGCACAAAGAGTAGTCAGAATCTGGAAACCGAACGGCTACCGGAGGAGTGGAAGGAAGGGTTTGCCCCATCTACAAGAAAGGCGACAAACTGGAGTGTGAGAACTTTCAGGCGATCACCATCCTTAATCCGCCTACAAAGTGATATCCCAGATCATCTTCCGTCGTCTGTCAAGCACGTCGACCAAGCACTCGGAGTATTCGAGAGACGGGTGCTTAGGACCATCTTTGCGGTGTGCAAAGACGATGTGGCGGCGAAGAATGAACCATGAGCTCGTCCACTGCGAACCCAGTATCCAGAAAGTAGCTAAAGCCGGAAGGGTACGATTGGCAGGACATGTTGCAAGAACGCCGGACAGCAACCCTGCAAAGGTGGTTCGCTTCCGATCCGGCAGGTACGAGACGGCGTGGAGCGCAGCGAGTGAGATGGGGACCAGGTGCAGAACTACTTGGCGAGCGTGGGGCGTATCCGAGGATGGAGAGATGCGGCCTCGAACCGTGCATTGGGGCGTCAAATTGTTGATTCAGTGTTATCTGTTTAGATGTTAACTAAATAAATGAAATGAATTCTTTGATATGCAAAAAATGTTTAGGCCAAATTTGAGCATAGTCAGACAAAAAACCCTGCCAATAATAGAACAAAACCTGCTAAAGCCGTCATTCCCTATAACCTTCAAAATTTGATACCAAACCTTTTTGTGATTAGACTAGTATGGCGATTTAAGGGCCGATGTCTACGAACGTTTTTAGTTGCGTGCACGCCGTGTCCACGCAGCTTGAATACGCTACGTGACAACGGCCTATAATAGCGGCGGCGTGATAGAATATTTTCAGTCAGCGATGGTGGCATAGAAGTGTCATACCGTTTACAATCAGCAGCGGTGATTATGCAGGTAGGTATGACGGCGACTTATTTAGAAATAACGGGCTAGGCATCGAGTCATTTCGTTGATTTTGAAACAGAATGTTTGAGAATACAAACATAGAGTGCAACATGCTTCGACTAGCAATTTAATAAGCATCATGTTGTTCAGTTTAATCACCAACATCATCGGTTTGACTTTCTAGTAACGTTATTTTGGCTGCTATGTCGAAGCAAAATAGATCATGGCCACACGAACAGGAGCGATATTAGCGATCAGATGCTTTGCATCAACTAATTTGAGGATCGAATTCCTAGCGACTAGTCAGTTGATGCAAAAGTATAATATTGCTAATGTCGCTCAGTTTCATCTAGTTCGCTGCGACCTAGCAGTCATAGTACACTTCATACTTGATGGGCTACAGCTTCTCTCTTTGTGAGCCTTCGGCGAATGGAGTCTCCTCTTCCACTGAACTTGCTGGGCAAATCGCTTCTAGTCGCCCTGAACGTTTGGCCCTTAGGTCTTCTTCAACTGCAAAAGCTATCGTTTGCGCCTTCCATGAACCAACGGTCTCATCCAGTCTCTTTCTACTGAATATTATCTTTGCTGCTCTTCTGGTAATCGAACAATGTGTCCATCCAAGCCTTTTATACACCTGGTACAACTCGTGATTCATGCGACGCTGCCAGATGCCGACCTCCTGTTTACCGCCGATTGTTCCGCAGCACCTTACGCTCAAGTCTCCGAAAGCTCTCCGTTCAGCCTGCTTTAACCCCATGTCTTCAAGCGGTCTCAATCTGTTGAACGAAAACAGGACATGACATTGGACTTGGGAGGTTATTCCTCGATAATTGGTGGATTTCAGCTGCAGGCATTCCTCGTCTCCAATATTTTGACATAATGGTGCAGAACTGCATTAAACTACATAGAGACTGGTCCCTTTTCTGATTTCCGATGTATCACAGCCAAAATAAATAAACATACGCGATTTCCACAAGACTATCTAAGAAATATAGAATTTACCTTCACTGATGTCTGACAGTCCTTAAATTATTGTTTTATTGATACACTATCGATTTTTAGAGTGCTGTCAAAATCTACTTTAAAAATATTCGGGAAATTGATCCCTCTCCAAGAACCAAAGCCGAATAAAGTGTCCTGTGGTTTTCCTACTATTTGAGTGCGAGATACTCCGCGAGTTTCTTGAGTGAGCGTGCCGACCCTGAGGCCGTTTGATTCGAGTCTCTATACTGCTCAAGGGACTTACCCATTAATTAAGTGTAATGTAGACAAATTTTTTGTGAGCCGGACAAAAAAAGTTCATAGTTTAATACGTTTTTAATACGCTTCAGTCAAATCTCTTTTTTTTGTTGTTGCTTTTGCATTGGAAATTTTCGTTTCAACACTGAAATTATTGACACTTGCCTTCAGCGACTCTTCCATATGTTGTGCACATTTTATTCACTCACATCTATAATACTGTGAAAATTAGCATTTAAAATTTTCAGTTAAAGCTCTATTTTTGACATCGGCACTCACACAACCAATCGACTTATGTTGTCAAAAATCAGCGATACCAACTTCGAGCCACTGACTGAATAGATATCTGCTCAGAACATCAAAATTTCGTCCCATTTCAGATCGCGCGATTCTGCATCGTGCATCGTGGAGAGCATCGTGCTTGAGTTTTGCATGCAGAATCGCATCGTTCCGCTTATTCGTAATAAAAGTTTCGCTTAAAAAAAACAATAAAAGCGTATTTTATGTTACTTATGGATTTATTTTCCATTGTTTTAACGGAGAATAACACGTAGAAATCAAGCAATGATTCAAACCACAAGTCGAATCATGAACGATTCTCTCTTCATGAGTCGGTGGTGTTTGACGCGCGCTTGATTTGAACTTTGGATGAGATCTGGGTCTGTCTCAATTGGAGAATTAAACTGAAATTAAACTTAAAAGTGACATTTCAATAATTCGAATAACCCTGCTCGCAGAGCAAGATTACTTTGACAGATATCAATTTTGCATCGATGTCTTATTGGAATTGCTGGGTAGCACCAGCCATTCTTATGATTGGGTTATTCGCTAATTTTCGAACTGTCACTTTTTTAATTCTCAAATGAGACAGACCCTAAGAATTGATTTTTCCCAACACTGTGATCGATATCCAATATCATAAGGCCATCACAGTAAAGGCCATCTTCTAACTGGAGTAGATTTTCACAAGATTTTGCTCCGCATGGCATTTAAATGGAGTGACATTTTCATGTTCCGTGTCGAAATACAAGCAATTACGCAGCAGGAAATACATAGAGGCAAAATCTGCTCGAATTCCATATTAAAACAAACAATAGAGATGTAGTCTGAATCACAAAACATTTTGATCTTGATTTCTATGATCCATATGATTGTCTTATAAAACAGTATTAGTCAAAATTATAAATTTTAAAAATCATATTTCTTTAAAAATACTAAGTAATGGCTAATAATGTATTCGCTTTTCTGCGCGGGACAAATAGTGAAACACTGGGACGTATGGTCACTCACAGTAAAACTAATGTAGTTTACAAAACAACATTGTCTACAATATGACATGCAATTAACGATTATATTGAACATATTTAATTTATTTAGGGACTGTACCGGTTTTCGCCATGTTCCTAATTTAACCAATTTTGCGAATAACTCTAATAATAAAGCAATTCTCGAGGGTTTTATTGGTCACAACAGAGAAATATCCTCGAGTTCAACGCTGCTTTCAACTGATCAATTATTTTGATAAGATATGTATTTTCAAGGGTTAGCAATACGTAACTTCTAG
>NW_026943182.1:357519-391507 GCF_024139115.2 Armigeres subalbatus
TAGAAGTTACGTATTGCTATCCTAATAATTCATTATTTTGCAGGAAAAGAACGCCGATTCACACCGTGAAATCACGAAACGCTGCCCCGCACACCGCTATAGTCTTTAATTTTGATTGAAACGACCTAAAAGAAAACAGAATTATTAAAATTCGAAGAAAATAATAAATTTATCTCCAACATGTCTCCAAAATACTCAACCAACATCGATCGGAAAATGATAAACAAACAAACTTGGTTAAACCATGACAACGGTTGAAAATTAGAACAAATTAAAATTTAGTTGAAAGATTGCTTAGTTTTTCCAAGTTCATTTTGAAGCGTTGCTTTATTTCACTGGGTACCGAAATCTTAGTACATGGAACCATAAAATGAGTACTAATTTGTTCTGACCCCAACATCTTGATTATTATATCTATGGTTTGACGAACATTAACTCCGCCCCCAAGAAAACGTTTTGGCTGCTGCTTTGTTTGAACGTGTGAAGTTGTTCGAGCATCCATTTGACACTTGGCGGCTCGGTTGATAAAAATAAAACGGTTTGATTTAGGTTTGGTTATCTGGGCGGAGTCAAGGTTCTCCGAACATGTTTGAGCGTTTGTGAAAAGTGCACAAACCCCTATCTATTTTTGATGGTTGGCGCTCGCGATCTGGTCGTTCGTGTGTGATATTGTTGGTCGAATAAATTGATTGTTCGCCGCTGTTGGTAAACTTGATGGATGTTTGAATAAACGAGAGGTGGAGTAAATGTTGGTCAAACTGCTTGACCGTGTGTACGTTCCATAAAGCGGAATAATTGATCTGGTGTATTCAGAAGAAACCACTTCGCAGCCTGCGTAAATGAAACGGATCTCCTGAACTGCAACATCGATTCGACTCTTTTGGCTGTATTCCAACATCGATAGCTTGAACTAAACTCGTCTCCGCTCAATCTTCTCTTATATAGAAGGTGGTCCTGAAAAGAACCGATAAATTTCCAATAATGCGCCTTTTGAATCACTATCAGCAACCCTTCAATAGCTCGGATTTGCAACGGAATCGTGGTTCGAGAGCTACTTCTACTAATGGCTGCCAAATGATGGTAGTTCATATTGAACATTGATCATAGCAACATGTGATCATAGGAAGGAAAATAATTATAGTAAATGAATCAATAAAATCTTCATTCATTTGTCAACCACTGTTACAAGGACGAATAATTTCAATGAATTATTGGCAGTGGCTGATTTTCTACCCACCGTTGTCACTTCCAGGCGCTATGGTATATGCGCAAAATAGCCAGATGAGTTAATCAAGGGTATGCGATAACAACTTTTTCCTAACGAAACGAAACGAAACGAAATTTAAAATGTCTATGTTGATTCGGAACGAAACGAAACGAAATATAATTTACTTTCGAGACATCGAAACGATACGAAATCAAGGTTCATTAAATTGAAATTTTACGAAACGAACCGAAATTTCATTTTTTTTCCGCGGAATTTTTATTGAATTGTTTATATAGTACGCAATTCGATTTCATTTTCAAAATCAAATCACTGCCTTGCAACCAATAGAGTTATCCTAACAAAATAAGCAGTCTGTGAAGAAGCATTTGTTCCGTTTTCAAAGGAATTCATCGTGGAGTGTGTTCCCGAATCTGACTAATTTGATATAAGTTCAGTTTTATATCAGTAAGTATATAAAAATAAAGAAATTGTGGTATTTTTGTATTTGGATTAAATTTTGTTTAAAACCTTATTTCACTTAAGAATTATGTGATTATGTGAGCATATTTAGCTAACTCAAAACCTTCTGTTTCTTGGCGGCATAGATTTTTCTTCTAGCCTAGTGGGATACTAATTTATATATTCACATCTGCCAGGTGTATACGCAGATATAGAATTGTTAATAGAATACATTTGCTTGTCACTGTGCCTCTTTAAAATGCACAAAATATGTATTTGACATGTGATCGCAAAGTTGTTACGGTAGCAGTTTTCCAGGTATAAAGAAATAATTTTCCTTCTCATACAAAAATTGTTCCAAACGGCTATCATTTCCTTCCAAATTCAACCTTTTATAGGAGGTCTGGAGACCCTATTGCCGCGAAAAATTTGCTCATTTTCATCCTGAACTGGCTTCAATTGAATGCAAGAAACAGCTGTTATGGACAGTAAGGAGCGGCCACGTTAATTTAGGATTAGGAGAGGCAACGCAGACCTTTTTTCACTTCGCGTTCTCCCGGACTAGTGCCATCCGTGACCAGCAGCAACAGATCGATTCCGCACCTATATTGTGCAAATAGTCAAAGAATTCACAAAATTTAAATTTTCTTGGGGTGTAGTATATTTCGACGATTCGCCGAATATATGACGTTATGTGGAGTATCTTAAATCTTCGAACTTTTATTCTTACTTTTGGTAAGATTCAAATTGTTGATTGAACGTAAAATGTTGCATTCTGCTTTCCTTAGGGATTTCTTTACTCTTGCGGGCTTACCAAACGCTTAAACCTGGTTTGAGGACCAACAGGAGGTGTAGAAATCGACTTTAATATGAAAGAAGCGCTCTAAAAGATTTCACAAGGCCAAGGATTCTAGGAATCAATGCCATAGCTTTTCGCCTTTGACAAAGTTATACTGATCTGATTCGAAATATTAGATATATTCAATTACATTTACACTCTAAGTCTGTCGTTTTAAATATTGAGTGAATCACTTTAAATCATCAAAACATAGGATAGAATAGTGAAAATACTTTTCTTCTCTGTTAGAACACTGAAGACGTTTTATAGAAGAAAACTAAATACGTATTTGTCGACTCAGAATGAGATTATGTAGTAAGCGTTAATAGAATTTTCATAACATTTAGTCAGTTCAATCAAAGGTAATTGCCTATTTCCGGGATTAAACCAATCGACTTGGACGTTAATTTACAATGTTAAGAAACTCATATGTGAATATGTAAGTTATGTGGAAGATATTGATTTGGAAAATGTATTGGAGGTAACCACTTTCCTCGATGGGACTCGAACCCATGACCCTACAGTACGCGACTGGTGCTTTAACCAACTAAGCTATGAAGGACCTTCGTCGTTAGTTTTGAAAACAGCTTTATGATTTTGTTCAGCGGGCAGCCAAAATTTGAAAATTTACGGTAATATACGATATGGTTTAAGTTCAAATTTGTTTCGAAACCTGCGAATTCGTTAAATTTCGTTTAAAGCAGTTTTTTCTAGCGAAATTTTGTAACTTTACGAAACGAAACGAAATCAAAAATCAGATTTCGCCATGCTCAAATTCCGCGAATTCCGCGGAATTTCGTTTCGAACCACCTGAAACGGAATTTTCGAAATACCGCATATGCTTAGAGTTAACCACCTGAAGTTTGTATGGCGAAAGACATCTAACGCGGGTTTTCTTAACCAGGAACTTTTCACGAAAAACTATTTGGTACCGGTTATGTAGGACGGTGTCCGTATGGCGTATGTGGTGGTACCACTGAACAATGAATCGCCCACTTTGAGCGTGCTTACAGCGGCACACTAGGAGTTAACTTTCTAAATCAGTATGACGAAAGGCATCTAAGGTTCGATTCTCAAAATTAAGCACCTTCATCGAAAAAATATTTGGTAGGCGTAGTAATGACATCTTCCTACATAACCGGTACCAAATTTTTCATGAAAAGTTCTAACTTTGAGAAAACCCACGTTAGATGTCTTTCGCCATCAAATTTCTGGCGGTTAACTCATGTGTCATTTTGCGCATATACTATAGCGCCTGGATGTGGTAGCAGCGGGTAGAAAATCATCCACCGCCATTAATTCATTAATAATCGAGGAAATGCTAATAGAATACTAAGTTGAAAAGCAGAGCAAGTTCCAGTTGGAGCCATTAAAGAAGAAGAAGTCCAACGATGTTTACTATAGCATATTTTAAATATCGGCATTAGCTAGTTGTGCCATTTTATCAAGCATCGGAAAAAATACGTTTCCAAGATTTTCACTGAGGACACGCCATCAAATAATTGCTCACAAAGTAGAAAATTATCCGTTCACGCGAAACCCATGGAATGGAACCGATCTGGATAAGGTATAATATGATAATTTGATGCCGTGGGTAGGGCATGTATAGGAAAGTACGCTTTGTATCAAAGTTGGTGCCACAATAAAAAAACTATTCGTTGATTCACGAACCAAGCGAAACCAATCGCTCAACTAACTCCCTCGTGGTGGCCGGTACATGATTATTGGCAATCGAGACCCCTTTCCGTCGTAAAATAATCGCTGGTGCCGATCGTCGTCGTCCGACTATTTTTGCAGGAAAACGAGACCCCGGGGAAAGGTGGATTGGCTTTCATCACAATTGATTGAACCCTCGGACCCGCCCATACATTTCGTGGGACGAAAACCGCAATGTTTGAACAGGTGCCCGCTGCGGCGAAACTCAAAATAAACAAAGCTTGGTGTGCCGACAAAATTGGTTTTTTCCGGAATGGCGGGGCCTTACTAGGAGGAAGTTTAAAATGGACAACTACGACAAGTATCTAATGCATATTACCTATGCTTTGATTAATCAAATAATAATTAGTAGTTGTTCTTATTCTTCTCTGTGAAGCAAATCTTTCATAAGATATTCACAATGAATAATATACAGAAGAATGTCGTGAAAACTTTAACTTCTTACCATTCTATATTAAATACGATACACAAATCTTAAATCTTCTAAAGATTCGCAGCCTGAATTTTTGAAGGTATAACGACTGGTAGATTTAAAACCAACGACTGTTAGATTCAAAAAAATCCGCAACAGGACCTTTTCAAACCCGTATAAGAACTGGGAATACATGAAATATACCAAAATGTAAGCTTACAAACTAATATTGTAAGACAAGTTTGTAAAATTGTAAAGTCTTATACAGTTTTTGGTAAGTTCATATGTGGAATTGTTGTAAAGTCTAATAATCACTGGTTTGCATTAATAAGATAATAAGTCGTCGGACGAATCAGAGTATAATTTTTAAAGCCAGATATTTCTTCTTAATTGTAGAATTTTCAAGATTTTCTTTTAATTTATTTATCAGATATAATACAAATGATGGAAAAATGAAGCACTAGCACTCGTGTCGTCTTGACCTACGTTCCTTTGGTTTCTAGAACTAGAAGCATGGCGGGCAACATTGACTAAAGCAAAGTTTTGACACCGTTCGTCACAACATCAAAACAGAAAACGACGACCGACGAGGACGTCAATGATAACAACGGGTGTGGCAACGCCCGTTAGGAAAACAGGGCAGTCAGCCGGGCCTTCGCAAACAGTAGCTCAACTACGCTGTTGTCAATCATCGAGAGCCTTGATTGCATTCTCGTGGCGTCTGGAGAAGGATAAGAATTCCGCCTGAGGGACGAGGTACGGGCTGACTCGGTAAACTCTGAAGATGGCATGGTGTGGCTTTGTAGAGTTCTGGGGAACTCGGTCAACACTGGCTCAACACTCAGTCTGCACGAGGCATATTATTAAACTACTGAAAGTAGAGCTACGAGAGCTCATTTCAATGAACGGAATCGCGTTGCGATTTCTGTTTGATGTTTATTGAAACACAACATCGCTAAAAGCTCGCTGATCTTTCGGTCAGTTACCACCAACGTTTGTCAGCAACGGTCAGTTCGCCACTCGCACGCTAAGATATGATGATGATGACGACAGTCCGCATTATGGTGGGGATATTTCGTCCCACAGAAGTATGCGGAAATTTGATATCCAGGTTAATTCCTTGGTTTAGTTGTATCAGAACTTAAATTAAATTTAGGGGCATTTGTGACTCTAAGCATATTATTCTTCAGAAAAAATCCACTAAGCATGTTTTTAAGTAAACTTACCAATGATTGAGGAGTACCATCCATCAACCCTGCATTGCGTCGTTCCGGATCAATGACGATGACGGTGAAATTCTCTAAAATATTAATCCATCATCATCGTTCGGAATGTCGCTTGTGTACACCGACCAAACATCTATCTGGCGGTGTGCGGTGGTGGTGCTTTGATTAAACAGAATGTTCATACCGTGTGGCACCTTTGGGGTAAGCAGCTGCCGGCTGGTAAACTTTTACCATTGCCTTATTGCTATCATTACCAACCGGTTGAATTACGTGTTATGAATCAATAGCCATTGAAGTAACGGGGTGAGTTGTTTGGCGATTCATTGCTCTTAGCAAATTAACTACTTGATCGTTTTGTTGCATGCCTTCATTTGTATGAATATCTGTAATTGAAAAGGAAATGGCTGGATAATGTCCATTTACTTTGATGTATGATCTTTGCAGGGGAAAAAATATTTATAGAGATTCTATGCGTTTCTTCACCCATTCCATCCACCACATCCAAGTCCTTGAATTGTTATTTCAGGGTCCCATAAAAAGGAAGGATGGGTAAAATTTTAGTGGAATTATGTGCCGATAATCTTTTTACCTTTATCGTACAAAAAGTTGTACTGAAAGTCTAAAGTTTCTTCCAAAACGAACTTTCATAAGTGTCGTTCAAAAATTAGGTCCAAGATTTTGTGGGTCGAAGTTATGTGACAGTTTGTGACAGTGGAGGAGGCGGTGTTTGGTCTTGTGTTACGTATAGAAGTAAATATTTAGCTCTGTTGAACTCCATAAAAGCTGCATGTATCCGAAGTAAGCTCCGCCAAAGCGCAGCTCAAGTCCTGGTGTTAGGTGGGACGCTAAACAGCCCTGTCACGACGGGTTTGTTTGCAGGCCAATCGCGCCTTTAAAACAACCATTACGAACGACATAGAAGATAATACGACTGAGTAATCGGCAACGTCCCAGGGACGAAAGGATCACGATTGGAAGTTGGAACATGGAATGCAAGTCGCAGCTTCAGGTTGCGACAGGATGATCTACGATGAATACATCCCCGCAACTTCGAGTCGTAGCGCCGCAGGAAATCTGCTGGACAGGACAGAAAGTGTGGAAAAGTGGGCACCGATCGGCTACCTTCTACCAAAGCTGTGGCACCACCAACGAGCTGGGAACCGGATTCATAGTACTGGGAAGATGCCAACGCGTGATTGGGTGGCAGCCAATCAACGAAGGATGTGCAAGCAGGATAAAAGGCCGTTCTTCAACTATGCATCATCAACGTGCACTGCCCACACGAAGGGAGACCGCGACGAGAAAGAAGCGTTCTATGCACAGCTGGGACGTCAAAATCGTCATCGGCGACATGAACACTCAGGTAGGAAGGATGAAATGTAGACTGGTCATAGGACCGTAGTCTGCATACGTCGAACGACAACGGCCAACGATGCATAACTTTGCAGCCTCGCGGAATGGTAGTCCGAAGCACTTCTTTTCCCGCAAGAATATCCACAAGGCCACATGGAAATCACCTAACCAAGAACGGAAAACCAAACCACGCACACATCATGAACTACCTGAACTACCACCATCACCTCGTTGGAGTTTGTATGCGCTCAAAACTCCCTCCGCCGCGGCTAACATTGGGCGGCTAAACTGCAGATCAGCCGAGATACGCGCAGCAGCTGGAATGGAACTCCCAACGGAAGAGCAACTAGCGCAGCGTCTCTTGAAGATGACTGAAGAGATATTCAACTGCCATTAGCCCCTGCAGCCTGCACTGGCACGGTGCCCCGGATCAGAGAAACGACTGATATGACGGCGATTGTGAGCAGTTAGTTGAGGAGATTTTTCGGAGGAAAAGCGCAGCAGGAAGATTGAGACCGTGAGAGACGCAGCAACTGTACCGCGCTAATAACCACGAAAGTTCTCTGAGAAGAACCGTTCACGTGCCCAGCCCGATATGTAAGGACGTAAACGGAACCTTCTTACAACGAGCGTGAGGTGATCCAAAGGTGGCGAACACACGAAGAGCACACGAACGGCGATATGGCAGACAACGGTGGCGGTATGGTATGAACCTAGAGACGCGGCAGGACATCGATTCCGTTCCGATTCCAGGAAATCCAGGAGGAGATCGGCGGCTGAAAAACAACAAAGCCCCTGGAGCTGACCAACACCAGGAGAGCTGTTTAAACACGGTGAGGCACTGGCCGGAGCGCTGCACTGGGTAATTACCAAGGTTTGGGAGGATGAGGTTCTGCGCAGGAGTGAAAAGGTGTCCTGTTGTCGTGGTTAAGGGCGCAGTCATGGACCGAGCCGAATGGATAAGACTTTTTGTATTGTACAGGCCACTCGGGCCTTAGTCTGGTACAAAAAAATAAAGCTAGGAGTGTAAAAAGTTCGCAGACCTTTTTTTTCCGCATAAAGACCAGTTTTTTGCGTCGTGGCGTTGTGGAAGCAGTATAAAAAGCATTTTTAGAAGTGGTCTCTGAAAACCGTCTGCCTCTCTAATGGAAGCAGCTCCCAATTAACTTACGCAAGAATCAAACTATTGGGTGGTGCTGTTATTTATTTGAAAGACCCATTATTGGTTTCTCAGGACCGAAATAATATAAGATGATTATTTATGAAAAACTGAGTGGGTAGATGAAAATCATGAAGTCATGTAAAAGTTTCTCTCGAGATTTCGATTTTTGTTTTGTTACTTACTTTTAGTATTTGGAAATGTGAATTATAGAAAAAATATCGGTTCTTATGAGAGCCACCATTTCAAGAAAGAGAAAATTGATCCGAGACGAACTTTCTACAAAGTACAGAACATAATCGATGCAAAACAGAAAGTTGGCATCGTCTGAAATTACAAGCACGTCGGAGGAGGAAGACGCTGCAATTAATTCATTCCATGGTCACTGAAGAATACTCAACAGTATTGAGAGGGTTATGCATTGCTTTGGCAGAAGAAGGAACCACCTCATCAAGAACAAACAATACTAAGGTTCCTTATCTGCTCAACAGGTTAGGGGCTGTCCATAAACCACGTAGACTCTGAGGAGGGGTTTCGAAAAGTCCACGTTTGTCCTGAAGGGGGGGTTATACCAAAGTCTACGTAGACCTTTTATTTTTTTTTAACAATCATTAAAGTCTATGGAAAGTGGAACGTTATACGTTATGACCATGGTATTACCGTATTACTGTCATTTTTATTGCTACCCACAGTCGAGTCAAGACTCAAGTAGAGATAATAACAAATATTATTTTATGCTAGAATTTTGAGCAAACAATTTTCATAATAAAGTTCGTTTAAAATCTTAGTTCAGTTTAGTTTAAAGTTAAAAAAATTAAAATAACTAAAATGTCTTTCAAAAAGTTGAAACATACATCAATATGGTTAATTTTGTTTAGTGAAAGGAAACAAAATTTCATAACTCATTTACAACACAGGTTGTTACAAAGCATGATCTTGTTTAGCCTTCTTCGAGTAGTGTTTTACCGAATTGATAAGTTTTATTTTTGTTCCGGATGAAAAGGAAGGAGGAAAAACACTGTTGCGTTTATTCCCACACGCAGCGAAGCGTGAATGGATGAGTCTGTCACTGTCGTTTTGAATGGTTTGGAGTGTGGATGCAACTCAGCAACGTTGTCTTCCTAGTATTTTTGAAAATAGGATGTCAACGGCGAACATATTTGTGATCCCACGTCAACTTTATACCTAATGTCTACAAAATTTTCGACGCGTTCAAGCGGTGTTACAATGCAGAGGGACGAAGCAGAAAATTCAGGAAGAAGCCCACTCGACTTGGAAATCCTTGAAACAGGACAAAGAAAATTTGGTTCCAATCTGGAGGTGAAAGTAGCTGAGCTAGAGTTGTCTATTGAGAAAAAGGCCAAGTTCCTAATTTCTTCGTAAAGGTAATATTAACGTAGTTGATAGGAAATATTATATTATATTCAAACATAAATCATGATGCTACAGGCCGCCAATCGACAGGAAGCAAAACGACCGACAGAGAGCGAAACGATCAAAATGTTGATCCGAAAATTCCGGGTGATCTAGAACCGCTTGTTTCTACAAGTGCAAGCAGCAGTTGCAGCCACAAGAGCTTAGTCCAGTTCAAGGTAAGTTTCATTTAATCAAAAGATTGATGTTTCCAAAATTTTTAAATTGTCATATAAATATTCATCTATTTATTTTTCACATAATTTGACGTCGACCGTCCACCGACTTGATCTTAAATCATTCATCAAATTCACGAGTCTTATAAATTTATTCAAAATTCAAAATTAAATTTTGTTTTTGATGGATCTCATAAGAAAACGAGCAATTTTGCTATTAATCTTTAAATTCCTTGGCTGATTTCAATCGAATTTGGAACACATTTTTTATCTTAAGGAGACGACGATAGAGGGTTAGGATGCTCTTCGTAAAACGGGGAAGGTGGAGGAGGGTATTGCTTGGTTATCGTTCGACTCAGTGTAACACCTGAATCGCTCAACGATTTCAACCAAAATTTGGAACACATATTCTTTTCTTAAGGAGACGACAATATTGGTCTAGGAAAGGAAGAAGGGAGTGTGGGGGAGAGGTATTGGTTTATTTATCGACCATCAACCCTTCATTGAAATCTTGTTTGCCCAGTGAAAAGAAATTATTAATGTGTTTCTCTGGATGGTGAATGTGATCCCTTCTTTAGAAATAGACGTTTGCCCGGAATAAGGCGATTATGGGTTTGATCCTTCTTCAAAATCAGTCAACTAGTGGTGTAGCCACGGGGTGGTTTTGGGCATAAACCTCCCAGAGACAAAATTTTAGAAGATTTTTTTCTCGAAAAAAACTGTTCAGAAAACCCCCAGACCAATTTTCTGGCTACGCCACTGAATCAATGCATTCAAATAAAGTGTGCTTTTAATCACTGAAGTATCAATAAGAAAACACAACTATCCTGTTGACCAATTGTTCATTTTCCGATTGTATAAACACTGACAATTCCAAGCAGGGCTGGGACATACAGCTAGTTATGAATATACATGAGTCAAATAAAAGATGATTTTCAATTAATAAATATAACAGCAAAGCGTAAGAAAGTCTGACAACTTAGCAGTGATGGATGAAGGCAGTAGGCCTTGTCCGGCACAGGAGAACATCAAGAAGCAGATATTTGTCCTTGAAAGTCAAATCAACGCCGCAGTGCTTGCTCGGGATTCTGGTTTGGGTGAGGAAATGTTCAGTCCAAGATCAGAAACTGAAGGATGATCTGGAGAATAAAAAAGGAATTGAAGACGAAAGTAAAAGAGCGCGGTTGGCTAAGAAGTACGGAAGAAAAGCAAGCAACATTAAGGCCCTCATTGATCGCGGATCCAGACGCTGCCAAATCGTTAAAGGTTGGTTATTTGAATCAAGTTTCATTTCTTTTTCATTGACATAGTATTTTGTTCCAGATCCGGAAAACTCTGACCTAGATTAGAAGAAGAGCAGCCGGAGCTCCTCAAAGCAATCGTCAACATTGCGCAAGTAGGTGGAGCAGCCGATGAACGACGTCGTACGGACAAGATTCGTACGTGTAAGACTCTAGACGACATGCAAGAGGCGTTGCTGATTTGTTTCAACATCCAAAAGTGCAACGTACTTGCGATTTTGCCACGGAATTCACGAACAGTAGAAGGAAAACGCCACGTGGTAACCGTCCCAGTGAAACTTTGTCGCCTCAAGCAAGTGAACACAAAAGGCATGTTGATGGAAATTCTGCACAGAAACCATAAGGTAGGTTTCACGTAATCAAGAGCATCATTTCGCTGTTTTTTTTAAATTTTCTGATGTTTGTCAATAAATGCGTCTCTTGAGGCAATATAAAATATTGCTTGACTCAGGGACGCGTTTACAAACGCTGGTGATGACGCAACAAAAAGTTTATTCAAAACTTTTGTAATGATACATCCATTAAGTTTTGCACTTTTCTAACTGATTTCTGTCGGCATCACAAAAGTCAATGAAGTTTACAATTACAGAATTTCAAAGAACATGAAAATTGCTTTTTATTATTTTTAATTTTTTCTGTATACTTCTTCAAAATGTTAAATCAATATATTTGTTTTTAGTAAAATTTATTAATTCCTTGAAAAGCATATCCACATCCAAATTTAAAAATGGCCGTTTTTGCATGGGAAAATATTTCTTTTCAATTTGAATAGATCCGTTGAAACTGTGGCGTCGATTCTTGATCTCGCCAAGTTGCTTTTGTATCACAGGGACAAAGCCCGTGTTCCTATTGGTATAACGGCAGCAAATAAGCAGGCCCTTTCATAATGCATATGGATTACAAAGTGACGCTACCAGACTCGACTGCGTCGTAGCTGCCGACATAAATTGATACCAAGCGTATGCTGGAATATGCATTAACGACGAAAAATGATCAATGGTGACTCCAAATCCATTTCTTACTCGGACCAACTTTCGTAGCAACTGTAGTGAAAGCACTCGTCGTCCAATGCTTCCACTCACGCTTTCGATCTGCACCACCTGTTAGATTTGGAAGAGTTTGACGAGGTTCTCAATGAAACCTTTTATTATTAAATGTTCTTTAGTTATATAACATATGACACTATTTTAACAGTAAACGGAGTTGTAAAGCCCGTCTTAATCCTCTCGGTTGATGGAGGTCCAGATGAGAATCCCAGATATCCGAAGGCTATTGCTCACGCCATTGATCATTTCGCGATTTGATCTGGATGGTTTTACATTTTCACCAGCTCGGCCGCTCTGCGTATAATCGCGAGCGACGAATGGCCCCTCTCGAGAATTATCAGGTGTAGTCATACCCGATCATTTCGGTAGTCATCTAGATCGCAACGGCAAAACCATCGATAGATATGGAAAGAGGAATTTTGCGCATGCCGGTGAAGTTTGCCGAAATATGGAAACACAAAATTGATGGATAGCAGTAATTCTAAATTTATGGATGAATCGTCAGTTAGAGAACTACCAGCTGTGAACGATCAATCTCGGTATGCGATACACGTTCGCGAAAGCCAGTTTTGCAGGTCGGTATAGTTTAATATTTTTAATTTGCGTTGTATTGCTAAATATATCCTCATGTTACAGATCGTGAAGTGTGAGGAGAGAAATGTTGTAAGCCACAGAAGTAACCTGAAGCATGTTCTGCATGGCTTTTTCTCTCCATTTCGATTCAGCGAGTAGATAGTCAGATAGAAGTTATTGAGCCGAAGGATATCAACAGCGATGTTGAGTTTACACCTTTTGCCTTCTCGTACAACAAAGTTGTACCAGAAGGCATTCACTCCAAAAGCCAAATTTTGATAGAAGGCTCGGAGACCCATAGTGTTATATACCAATCGACTCAGCTCGAAAACTGAGCACATGTCTGACTGTGTGTGTGTGTGTGTGTAGCCCCGGAATTTTTATTGTTAAACACGTTTCATATAGAAGGACTGACGATTCGAGTGCAACTAGTTTTATCTGACGGAGAAACTTTCCTAGTTGGACACTACTGTTTTTGTTTGCAATAACTCATGCGTGAATAATATTTCTATTTTTCTTTAACACGCTGTTTACATGCACACTTTAAGTCATTCATCAATTTAGCCATGACGCAATCCATTACTTATAATAATTGCTTAAATTACCAATTATTGAGAATTTATAAGCAGCGTGATAGAGTTGCATCAAATATTTTAACCGCCAAGATGAAGGCAATTAGCACAGCATTTACAACATTAATTCGAATCCAACATATCGAATCGAGAAAGGCATAATCACCACTTGGGGATAAATTTGGGTTTTACTACGACAGTGCATAAAAGACACCAATCGGTGTCGGCTTTCCGGATCCGCTACCGTATGATATTTACTGTCCATCAGTAGCTGGCCAACTAGCTAGTACATAAACTGCTGTTAGAATTTGCTTTTGAGTGTGCTTTTTCTTCAAGGCCGCATATACACAGAATGTGGTTTATATTTTGCTTCAAAAGTAAACGTAGACCGTCACCGGAAGAGTGTTCATAAAGCAGATGTATCATCTAAAAAGTGAGGCCAGTGAAGATCATCGAATAGCGACCAGAAGAGCTTCTTTGCGAAGTAGACGCAAACGGAATACCTGAGCAGCAAACATGTTGCAAAAAGACGCTGTAACTCATATGCAATCGAATTTAGTCACATATGGGTTGCTGCAACCAAATTGGTCTGGATTGTGCTGCTAGGGTAACAGACGTATTCTGGATCGACTCAGTACTTGTGGAAACAGATGGGCTGGAGAGTACAGGAGTTTGGGAGGAATCACATCCCAAGGACATACCACTAGTTGATTACGAGATCTGGCTTCAGCAAAGTGGACAGAGGACTGAATTTGATTTTGTTTAAAATTGAAATCGGAAAAGTCTACGAAAGTCTACTTAGGGAGGGGTTTGAAAACGTGAAAATTGAGTCTACGTGGTTTATGAACAGCCCCTTAAGAGCAAAGGAACGGTTCCGTTCTACATCATAGTGAGATGAATCGGCCGTCGATGTTATCGTAGTGGATCGTGAATCAGCGCGTAGCGCAGTGTGGGTCATGGATTCCGAAAGTCTTAGGCAGCAACAGACGGAATTCATCCTCCTGGAACGTCTAGTCATCAATTCTTTCTGTGTTTTACGTTCTACCAAAACGATTCTTACTATTACCTTCCACACAATCTCAAAACCTTCCGTGGCATCTCGTAGAGTTCTCTCTTTCTTAAGTAGATGTCCAACTAAGCATCCTTCCCTTCCTAGCATTCGCAAGGACGGCAGGACAGATTTTGACTATTGGAGAGTGCATTGCTTCCATTTAAAAGATAGTGATTAGTCCCAAACCAATATCTGTGATAACGGATGAAAGAATGTTACTCTCATACAATAGTCTTGGCTTGTACCACCTACGAATTTGTGAGAATTGCTCAATGCTAATGTAGTCAATGTAATGCAAAAAGTGAGCTAAACTTTTTACGCGTTTTGGTTTAAAAGATTGTATTTTGGCCACTGATCAATCCCATAGTCTGATCCGGCTATTTTTCAATAGGAAACAATGGACAGGATTCCCAGCGAATGCAGTTGTGAGCAACGGTGAGGGAAATGTACAAAAGGAGCTAGTCTTTTTAACACAGGCACACACACAGACGTCACCTAAAACTCTTGAACTGAGTCGATTGGTATATACATTATGGGTCTCAGGGTCTTCTATTGAAAGTTTGGTTTTGAGCGAATATATTAGTCGTACTTAGTACGAGAAAGGCGAAAATAAGCACGAATTGCCCAATAGTAGGCAATTTTAACAGATGGAGCAAAGTCTCCAGCTATAGATATCACTACGCTGATTAATTTGAAAAGGTCGTCTAATTTCATGTTCTTGGTATTTTCATGTTCTTGAAAATATTCTTCTTGAAAAATCAATATTCCTGATTGTTGATCACAATCTGGAGACCTATCACGACCTGTAAAAATTTCCAACGCACAGTAAACAATATATTTTTATCTGATCGGTTATAAATTCCTAAAACATGGTGATACTGCCTTTCGCATTTAGCCAAGACACCAACCTTATATGGCGCCTATAGAGTTCGATTCCATTTCGTTCAATAACTTTTAAACGAATGGTCGATCGTTACTATCTAATAGTGATCAACAAGACCTTGTCCCTGTCGAATGGAACTTGTTGCGAAAAAATCGAAGAATTACTATATAAAAAGTGGCTATATTTTTCAGTTTTCGTGTGCACACACACATACACACGGACAGACAGACATTTATTCAGTTCGACGAGCTGAGTCGATTGGATAACATCATGGGTCTCCGAAACTTCTATAAATAGTCTGATTTTAGAGTGAAATGATAGCCATTCGGTACAACTTTGTTGTACGAGAAAGGCAAAATGTTACATAATTTAATTGTTTTTTGTTTCAAGTAATGTAATTTTGATAAAATTTAGATATCTTAACAACATCCTGCACCATGTTTCTAACAAATGTTGTTATAAAATTCAATAAACATAAAAATATATGTGATATAATTTTGATATGACCTTCTAGTCCAGATACTTTCAGCAAATTTTGCTTTTTATAGTTTAATAAATCGTAAAGATGAGAAATTTTAACTTCGTTTGATGTGAACCCGTTTTTTAACATCAGCAGGAGGTATAGGATAATTTCGTTTTAATCTATTTGAATACATGAACAACATCAGGCATCACTTCTATCGTCCTGAGTTATCTGAAGGATGTGTTATAGGAAGCTCATTACCTTCTTTAAGAATCTTTAGAACCATGCTATTCCATAGTTTCTATTGTTAGGACCACAGTCCGAGGTAATTAAACTTATTCTACATCCTACGGCTTCTACTTTCGAAACAATCTCGTAGACAACATCTTTAAGGGCCCTTCGAAATGGTATTACCGTGAAATGGTATCCCACAACTTGCTTCCACCTATGCGTATTCCGCCGCATGAAAACCAACGCATGACTCCTTCTGGACCGGAAATAGTCATGTCACCGTAAACTTGCTGTTCGCCATTTAAAGTTCGTGCTTCTTCTATGGACCTTTCATCGAACACCAAACCGCAGTCGAGGTCTAGGTGCCTAGTGTTTAGCTTCAACTTGAGAAGTTCAATAACGTTGTCCAGGATTCCAGTGTCGAAATTCAAATCTTTCATTATTTTCTGCAACGTTCTTCATGATGGTAAAGGATACTTCTTACGTTCATGTTCGTAGCTTTGTTTTACGAATACAAATTTTGTTTTCAAGCTTTCGGTAATTGTTTCATCACCCAATGTTTCGCACGTTTTCTGTCAAGAGAAGGGCAACAACTTGATCAGCTTTGAAAACACTTTCAAAACCTTCCACGCTTGGCTGGGTTCCTCGAGCTTTATCTTCTGTTCCTGGACAATGTTTTTAATCATAGTTTAAACAGATAACTTATAGTGTCAGTGAAAGCCTTTTCAGACTACCAGCTTCATCGATGTATAAAGAAAATCTTGATGACAAAGGTCACGGTTTATTTTTTCATCGACAATAATAAGCAATTGCTTGATAAGACGAGTTTGTAACATCCTATATTTACCACTTTATTGCTCCTCTGACAGATGCGTATTTTGACCTCAACAATAAGGTCGTCTTCAGTGTATGGTACTTGACTCGACTCGATTCGAGGTCGAAAACGTCAAAGGTACAATAAAGAGTGGAATTAAATGGGATAGTACAACTCGCCTTATGACAAGTGAAGACATTCTACTTCAAAAGTAAATAATATTTTCTTTTCATATATCACGACAAACTCGTGCTATCTGAATTAGGCTATAACGTACTATTAAATTATTTTGGAAAAATATTTATTGTCGCCTTATATGTTATTCAGATACGAACTTTATTATTAATTGATTGATAGTATCTTGATATGAATCCTCATATATTTTATTCTCGATTAAAATTTAACTATTTTATGGACTATGTGTACGAAATAAATGATTAAATGTGTTTTAATTTCAATCTCATAAATTTTTTGGTCTTTGCACAAACGTCCATGTGTACATATATCTCGCCTCCAATTAATTCCTTCTTCCGCTTTTCAGCTGAAGCTCGAGGTGGTATTCTACCTCAACTCGAAACGAGCAAATCATGCAAACTGTCATATGAAAGAGCTGTCGAAAGGAGATACAAATGAGGCCCTGGTTTTCCGAAGACTGAATAAGATTCGCTCGATACTTTGTCATGTTTTCTGCTTCCGGTGCTATCAGTGAGAGGATTCTTTTATATGTGTTTGAGATTTCGTTTGGATTGTATCTATCAAAGAAAATGTGATGAATTCTTTCTCCGTTTCTTTGGCTGCAGCTTGGTTTTCTAGAAACTGGTTCTGCACGTGGCACTTTATTCATCGTAGTCACGTTGAGATGGCTTCGGAATTTTTTTCGAGATTTAGTTTGAGTTGCATCTAGGGAACTGCTCCTGGATTTCATCTCATGGTCTGATTCATCTCATTAAAAAAGCAAAAATAGTTTTTTCTTTTTGTATTTTTCCAGCAGTGAGCACACGCAAGCGACGAAATTGGAGCCTTATTTCTTTGTTTCGCGATGAAGTTTGATTTTCGGGGACATAAGTTTGTTGTAGTACATTTGTCGTGATCTTTAATTCCAATGTAATCACGTTACTTTACGATGCCACTTCGATTGTTGTTCACAGATAGAACGTATATACAACGATTGATGACTTTAGAATTTGTGTTGAGATATCGTTTGCGTTATTATTGTATGTTTAATTTGTTTGCTGCGCTCCGCAGAAGGCAGAAACCTAGATTGTAGATTTTTATATTTAATTGCTGACCAACAGATTCATGACATTGCCCGCAACAGACTGCACTCACCTGTTCAACATGCTTTTTCTGGATGAAGCTAATCGTTGAGCTGTTCTCACATCGTTATAGTTACTGGACGTATTTTTGACCTAACATAACTCCTCCGAGCTCGAGCATTCCTTTAAATCAACTATCTGTGGAACGAATTCGTAATGCAGATTCGTGATGCAGTTCACGTCGCCGGAAAATTTTGCTCTTTTCCGATGCAAAATATGTATCACCAGGCGCAAAATAGAAATAATGAAGTATGAATAATAAGATATTTCGACACGGTTGTTTCATAAGGGCCAATGTCGCAAACGTAAACAATGCCTTTTTTTGCAGATTCCTCCCATTCCTCCCAGCTAACAACCACTTGGTACTGGTAGCGCTCCGCACCTTTTATCGAACGGAAGTGGAAAATACCGCCAGAAGTCTCTAATCTTCCTGAAATCAGCAGAAGAAGTCAATGTTTACGTTTGCGACTTTCGTCCTTTTGAAACAACAATGTCGATTTGTTTTAATTACTTTAGTAAATACTTACACGGAAGAAATAAACTACCCAATAGTGAGTTTAATGCACCCAACCTCGAACATCCGTACGGGAAGCCAAAATTGAGTAAGTAGGGTCGAAGTAGTTTGCCTTTACTCCCATGTTAAAAAAGTACCCAACGGAAAATTTATAGACCCAAATTTAAGTTTAATTCACTCAATTTCGACCTCAGGTAATAAAACTCAAAATTGGCTTCCCGTATTGAACTGGCGTCGTTGGATTGTTTGGCTCTTTTGTTTTTGACAACAAAAGAAAGAGTGGATGAAAGCGAAGAGAAAAAATAACTCAAAAGTAAGTTTAAAAGTACTCAATTTTGGGTACTTTTTTTCTTTCGTGTATACTGCACAATCTGCAACAAGCTATGAGAATTCTGTTTTCTGGGAAATTGCAAAAAGTACGCTAAGCAGAGCAGACATCGTTGTCGACCGGAAATCGAATTCAATCCAATAATTCTGAATCCCTGCGTTGTTTTGTTTGTGCAAAATGGCGCTAGATATTTCTTTTTAAAGAACTGGTATGTTTGAAAAATCGTGCAACAATTTTACACAAATAAATAACAAATCCTTGCTACAAAATTTGTGTCAATCGAACAAACTTGACTGTCATCACGAAAAGACAAAATATGTTTTATTTTTGAGCAATATAAACAAGTCATGTGGAATCTTCAATATTTCAGGGTTGCTGTGTATCAAATTTATAGGTTACCACAAGGGGCAACCAACTCTAAACTTTGCAAAAATATTACTAATTGTCCCGCACTAGTATATCGTGGTATTTCTAGTACCCATGATTTTCGTCAAACAACGATACAGTTGCTAGCTCGGTTGTTAGGGCGTTTGCAGGTTAGTTAATGAAACACAGTGCTCCCCCGTTTTGAAAACATCTGCTTTCTACCTCCTACATATTCTAGAAAACATTCAAACCGCATTTTTTATTTCTAATGCCTTGAAACCAGGAGCCCCAAAGATTGTTCCAAAAGTATTGGTAATAGAAATAGTTGTTCAGGGATTGAAATTATGTGTGAAATTATGTGGATTGAAATTATGTGTTGCATAAAACGGGGTGGCCTGTATTCACTGGGTGGCGTCGTTTTCATACTTTCCGAACCAGGGCTCTTCGATCAATTTACCGTTGATATGACGTAGTTTTTCGCTAGTATTTGTTAGTATTTCTGGATACTGTCGAAAGTTTAGAGTTAGTTGCCCCTTGGGTTACCAGTTCTTTTTTTTTGTCAGGGATCACATTGCGTCTCTTTGTTATTAAAACCGGCTTGTTACTCTGTTCCACCTACCCGATGACCCGAGCTCAACCGTTTCAAGGGACCATTTACAAATTACATAACGCTATATGGGAGGAAGGGGGTCAGCTCAAGCGATATGCTTCATACAAATAAATTATATCGTCTATATAAAAAGTATAACGATGGAGAGGGTGGGGGCTTAAAACAGCCAACTTTTGTGCTATGTAATTTGTGAACAGATCCTTCCGGCATCGTTGTTCAGTTGCCTCAGTCATGGCCTGAGCATGAGCGACGACCTCGATAACAGAAGTTGGTATGAACTTGGATTGCATAAGAGGTAAAATACCAAAAAATAATACCAAAAATTAATACGCAAGATACTTATCCAACAAACATTGGAAGCTGACAGAGCGCTTATTCAGCCAAAAATAGGCTTCTGCAGCTAAAAAACACTCCCGAGATGAGCCAGCCTAGGGCTGAATGCCTCGCAAATAAAGATAATAATAATAAAGCTAAAAAACAAGCTTGTTCTACTTGAATTGTTTGTTGGGTTAGGGATAACATGCTATTTTAATATCAACTGAATAATAATTTGTTATACCATATTTGGCCGAACAGACCTTTAGGCCGAAACCCATCCGGAAGTCAATTGACCGATAGGGTCGTATGGCTGAATAGGTCATTTGGACGAATGGGTCATTCGGGCAAAAACATCGAATCAAGTACGAGACACTGAATACGACCTTACTGTTGAGGTCGAAATACGTATCTGTAAAATGTACAAAAAAGTAGTGGAATCAAAGGGAATTGTACAAACTCGTCTCATGGCAAGTATTTTAAGTTAATGATAATATAAGATTCAGAATATTTTGTAGTTGCTTATTTTGTAAGGTAATATGGCCGAATAGATCATTTAGCCGAAAATTGGGTAAGGTAATATGGCCGAAAATTGTGTCGAAAATGCCGTTTGGCCGAAATTACGGTTGCAAAAACGGGTATTGCTGAAAATGTTGTTTGGCCGAATACTCATTTGGCCAAAAACGCCGCTTGACCTCAATAGTAATTTGGGAAGAAGGGCGCCTGTAGAAAGTAAGGATTGAGAAATGAAAAGTAAGAAGTGAGGCTTCTCACTCCGATACTACCTACCTACTAGAAACGATTAGTGACAAGTGAGATGTTTCACTTCTCACTCATCGTGTCTCACTTCTCACTAAGAACAGTGAGAAATATGAAGTAAGGAATGATCATTGAAAAATGACTTCTCATTTCGCACTTCTCGCATTGAGAAGTTAGAAATGTGAGGTGAGACGTTTCCCACTTCTCACTGCGATTTCTTCTTACTGCATAAAGTGAGAAATGTGAAGTGAGAAATAAGACTTTGCTCTTTTAGGATACCGTACATGGAAGTGAGAGTGGAAAAATTTAAAATCTTAAAATCCCCTTGAAGGGCAAATCACATATGAAATATCAAAATTGTACTATTGAATTATTATCAGATTTAAATATATTGGAGATATGAACAGAATTGACTAACATTAAACAGAAATTAATAGCTTAGCGCTAAAAAAAAGATGGCGATGGAAGCCACACCTGTAAAATAACTAATAATTCCTGTAGTAGATAGACTACTAAAAAAATAGCGCCAAACCACTCTCAGAAGTATACTAAATAACCCACTCAGATAGGAAATTAAAAAATCAACCGTCAAATCAAATTCATTGCAGAATTCAACCGAGGATACCTAAAGAGCTTGAGCTTGAGCTTGATTGACTGCTCGTAGTTGCTACTCCATTATGACCAGATCAGCTGTTCTTGCACAGGGAACCAACAGATGTTTGTTTGGGACTAGCTTACATCTTCAATGTACAAGTACTGGTGATCTCATTTGTTAGGTCATACTGGCGCCTGCCACGTCAGAATGCAAGTCAATGTAGGGAAGGGGGTGGAAATGATGATGCAATCACTCGCCCACTGCAAGCCGAATATACCTCTGCACTTGCCACGAGCTCATGCGGAATTTGTTGGAGTTTTTGGGTTAGGTTCGAGAGGCAGAGGTCCGTCTTGGTTAACGAGCTGCCAATGTGATAGATAGGAGAAAGTAACAGATGGAATTTCTAATTGGATGTTTGGAAACGCGCTTTATAGTTCATTTCCAATTCTAGCAGATTACTGTTAGAATATTCAAGTTGAAGGTATAGGAATTGAGATGGAAACGGTATGGAAGTCCATTTCCAGTTCTAGCGATTGCTAGAACATGAGGAATATAGAGAAAGATACAAAGTAGGAGAATGGAACGGACCTGGGATTGAACCCACGACCTCCTGCGTATAAGGCAGAAGCAGTAGCCATATGACTACCAAGCCCGCATTTGAATTCAACTGAGGATACCTAAAGAGTTCCGAAACTTGGCGTCAAAGTAAGGAAAGAAAATACGAAATGGACTATTTGGCAAGATCCTGGGTGAGAGTGAGTGCGACTGTGATCAAGAGCGATGGGGATATAAAAGACCGAAGGACACGTGAATAGCTTCTTGTTCTTTGGAATACGTTAAAATTATAACATCAGTTAACGGGATCGCGGTTTTTTACTCCAGTGAAGTCTACACTTTAGTAGAAAACGTTACAAACTAGCGTGATTTTGTGCATAAGCCTCGTGTCTCGGCTATTCACCGTGTGTGACAGTTTTTTTAGGGATCATTCTGAACCTGAGTGGTGTCCAAAAGGACCAAAAGCGTGCCGATTAGACCGGAATCGTTCGTCTGGTCCCGCTAGAGGTCTATCGGTGAACGCATGCCCGTTTTTTATTGGCAGAATATCCTTCAGTGAAACCCACTTAGTGCACAGTGACACAGCAAAAATCTGGTGTTCCACTCGAGTTCGTTTAGCCCGTCCGTTACCATACGATCCCGCCATCCCGTGCTTCGAACCATCCTTTGTGGAATTGATTTCCTCGTCATCGCTACACGACGAGACGAAAATCCAGGCACCAACACCTCTCAACGACTGAAGAGCACGTGTTTTAGGAGCGCAAAGCCCCCTCCCCCTGTGGGATTGCAACGAAGTCTGAGGTTGGCCCCGAATGACCATCGATGATAAGAGAGGACTGACTCCTACCATAACGATCAGCACGAAAGAGCCACTAGCACCGACCAACAGTTTGCTCTCCACTCACGCAGCGATTCAACATCAGCGAGTCCCTATCGCACATAGGTTTGTGGTTGATACTTTTACCCAAGCCCCAACTGTTTGCCACCTTCAAACTAGCCGACAGTCTACGCGGAACCTTCTAAGGCGCCCAACCGACCGGCAGCAACAAAGCAAGCCAACGTTTTTTACAATGCGCATGTCTAATTTTTTCCTAGTATCTTTTCTAATAAATTGTATGACATATGAGCAAACTCCTTTATTTTGGAGAAGAAACCGGAATCAATTGTGAGGCTTCATTCGTAAAGGTAAGTGCCAATTTATTGATCGATCATCCCTGATTTGCTCTGAGATCTCTTGAGTTTTAGGGAAGAGTCCCATTACAATGAGTGAGAAGTGAGAAATAAGAAGCAAGAAAGGATGAGCGAAAAAGAGACAATTCACTACTAATTTCGAGAAATACGAAGTGAGAAGTGGGACGACTCTCTTCTCTCTTAGGACAACTCACTTTTCACAGTGGGAAGTGCGAAGTTAGACATCTCTCTTCTCACTTCTCATTCATCGTTTCTCAATTCTTAATTCTCACTGCAATAAGCGAGAAATAATAAGTAAGAAATGATGAGTGAAAAAGGAGGCGATTCATTACCCATTTATCTCTTTTCATCTTTCACAGTGGGGATTAAGAAGTAAGAAATAAGGAGTGAGAAGTGGGACCTCTCACTTCTCACTCCTCATTTTTTACTTTTCACTTCTCACTGTGAAAAGTGAGTAGTGGTAAGTGAAAAGTGAGACGTCTCACTTCTCCTTTTGCACTCCTTACATTTCATTTTGCATAGTTCGAAGTGAGAAATGAAAAGTGAGAAGTGCGACATCTCATTTCCCGCTTCTAACTCCTCATTTCTTACTTTGCAGTATGAAAAGTGATAGATAAGATGTCTCTCTTCGTACTCATAATTTCTTACTTATCATTTGCCACTTTTTGCAATGATGTGTGAGAGGTGAGAAGTGAATCATCATCATTTTTCACTTCGCATATCTCACTTCTCCTTGTGAAAAGTGAGAAGTGAGACGCTTCTTTTCTCACTCCTCATTTCCAACTTTTTTTTTCTTCCACTTCTCACAGTGGCCTTTTGTGCCAAATGATCAATTAAACCAAATGGCGTTTTCGGTCAATGACTTATTGGGCCTAATGTCATTTTCGACCATATGTCTGACCGTTTTCTGCCAAACGACCATTTCGGCTAAATGTCTCATTCGGCCAAAAGATCTTCCCGGCCAAATGGTCTTTTCGGCCAAATGACCTATCCGGCTAGAAGACCGAATCGGTCAAATGACATTTTCTACCAAAAAACTTGTTCGGCCAAATAACCTGTTTGGACAAATGACCTTTTCAGCCATATGGCCCTTTCGGCCCAATGGTTTATTCGGCCGTGTTTTTTAATACATTTGGGTCGCTTTTTACGCGGCTGGATCTTTTTAAATACCACCTTATTTTTCTTCGATCTTTTGTGGATTTTTCTTGCGGTCAACTCAACATTTTGATAAATCATGGGCCTAGAAATAGCCAAACACAAACCGCGTGTAGAGTGAATTTAATATTGAAGATTTAATATTGAAGTGTATTTAATATTGAAATTTTCAGCCCTTCAGGCTGTTGCATCTCAAAAAAGTTCATTCAATAGATGTGCAAGTTAATATCTATTTGTGCCAAGAGTACAAGACAACATCATCTATTGGGGAAAATGGCGCAAGTCTGAGCGTAGTACATCGAATATTGCTTCCTGGAATAACCGACATTATCGACGATGTTGTTGTTGTTCTTGTTGATGGCCAATGTAATGAAATTTAGATTATGCAATTAATGCATTTACATATTTGTCACATTTGAATAATTATGAGAGGATGAATTACACGCAGTAAAACACATCACATGACACACCTTTCCGAAAGCTGGCTTTCGTGTATGTCCAGGGTGCATAGTACAGAACAGTCGCATCGCCAACATCCAAAGGCAAGGGTTTCAATTAAAGCTTCCTATGGATTAGCATAGTTCCACTGTAGCGAAACTTCATCCTGATAATAAACGTCACACGGTGCACGTTTGCTAAAATGTTTGCGCTGTCCTCCGTCATTCGAGGGTTCTAGTTTTCCGAACACAAACAGCGTGCCACAACCGTCGCCTATAGTCATTCCTACCGAAGTAAAGTGATTATACTGTGCCCGCCGCCCGGTCAGGTCGGAGAGTGTGTGTTGACAGCTGAAATCTCCCATCCTGCCTTGTTCTATCGTATGGCAGCCCAGCATCAGCAGCACGTGGTGAGAATCACTTGCAGATATCTGCTGTTTGATTTGGATACCTGTTCGGGCGATGCTGTTTTCAGCTGGGATCAATTTGCATTCCAACAGAGGTGAGCTTTGTTTTGGAATAATTAGCACAAGCAGTGGTTCGATATTTGATAGCTACGAACTAAATAACTTATACCCTTTGGATTTTGTTATGTTGTATAAGATGCTTTATAGATCATCGTCTAATGATAGGCAGAGGTATATTCCAGGAATATATTTTCAAATTATAAATCGACCAAGCATTTGACTACCACTACCTTGATCTTGATATTTCCATTTATCAATTCCTTATGAAAGGATTATAATCTAGAAGGTTTTGCCAAACAGTGGAGTTATTTCAATGGTGAAACATGTATATATTTTTTCATGTCGTTTGCAGCAGCCTTTATTTTATTGAAATAAAAGACAAAACACTGAAAGTAAGCTGAAAATTACCCCTGGATGAGTTTGGCGTCCGGGATTACCATTATCGCGGTAGACCTCATCTTATTATACTATTTAGTGAACCCTGTTTAGCTCTTTGCAGCCTGTGCCCTCGACAGCCCATTGCTTCAGCAAATATTTCCAATTGCTCTCACCACTTTAATGAACACCGATCAATTAATGTGCATCCAGCTTCCATAGCACTTTAGCACTGCATCACTTTAACCCCTCAGCAGCGTGTTAACACCAAAGCGGAGTGTTCATCGTGCAGCATTTGAACCTTTTAACTCTTGATTTGTTGGCATCGAAATTGCGTGATCCAGACGTGAAACGTCCAACGCGGACCGGCCGGGGCCTGCTAAGGAAACAGTCCCGTCAAATGCCCTCGGGGCCACGCACGTCCGGCTGAGTGGCTGGCTGTGGTTGGGCTGCTGCCTTGCCCGTTTAGAGCTACTGAATTCCTCCGCCCAAACCTGACAGATTGGGATTGAATCCAATAATAATGAGAGCGCGCCAAGAACGCGAGTGAAGGCCTGTTAAATGTACTTTTCTTGTATTATGTTAAACTGTTTTTCTCGCTCTCACGCGGACAGCAAAACTTTGCCCGGCCCGAAGGGCTTTGATGGGAATAATTAAAAGGTAAAAATTGATTTCGCTCAAAGGGTGCTTCAGGCGTAACAAAGTGGCCGACAGTATTTATTTGAAACGAAAAAAAAGCTAAAAAACTACGTACACTATTCTTGCATACTGTGAATATTATCCTAAAATTAATTTTTATTAGTACAAATATGTATCTCGTCGTGATCCCTAAGTTGTTCACGCAGTTAAGTGGTGATACGTAATTGTTACTCTGGAATGGAGAAGTTTAGCTACAAATCAGGTTCCATCCAGTTTTTGCCTGCAAGCTCGCCATTGTGTGTAGCATTAGTAGGTGAGGTGTGCGGGGAAGCAAACTGCCAAGCCAAACAGTGGCAGCCACACGCTCGCTTCATGAATAATGCAATTAACGATTAAAGTCGTTTCGATTTTTTCAGCTTCCGAGAGCGCGGGTTGGGATCCCTGTGAAATTGTTTTAAGTGCGAATCTTCCCACAGATCTGAAAGTTTCGCGATCCAGATCTGGTGGATCGAGTTTGCGATTACGGAAACCAATTTGAGTTGAATCCGGAGGCAAAGATTAATCTCTAGCGGCTGAAGTCATCAATCAAGTGCCTACCGCGAGATTTAATTTTTCCCAAAACTCTAGGAGTGAAAATGATGAATGAACTTGAAGTACGATATTATCTGTAAAATGACTTTTTCCGAGCTTCTGTTCGTAGAAACCGTTTCCAATTTGATAAAACAACAAATTGAACCAACAAACCACGTCTCGGTCGGCCCATAATCAGATCCAAAATGTATTCAAGCTCATTAAATTAGTGTCATCCGCTGGATTATGACAGTGCCCATAAAATAGTAGGTGATTCCAGAATCCCAGCGTAAACATATCGGATGACAGCGGCGTTAATCATCCACGGCATGCGTTCTCCTATTAGTCCAGACTGGCGGAGTCTAGCAAAAACTCACCAATCTTCGGTAGACAAAGCCTCAAATGTCAGTGAATAAATTAATCCCGGTGCTTTTCTCTCGGACGCCCATAAAACACAAGCCCGCGTCAGGCGATCCATTTATTACTGATTTTTATAGCCGGCGGAATAAATAAAAATTTTCGGAGACCGATGATTTGTGGTCTCCTCGGTGCTTCAATTCGGATGGGGCCATCAAGCAAATCGCTGAGTGAGGTTGAATTCCCAGGGAGAAAATCGGGCAAAGACCCCCAAAAGTTTTCAGCCGAATCCAAACGAGCCAGTGAAAGTAAAAATCGTTAATTGCATTCTCATATTAAATGAGGTGAATATGGGAGAATATTTTCAATCAGCATGTCGTCGATTATGGAGACACGATCGGTGTGTGTGGTCAGGGCTCGGCTACTTTCTCCATTTTGGACTTTTTCTGCAGAATTCATTTCAAATGTAACAAGGACAAGCATTCGCTCTCAATTCATTCCTCAGTCGTAAATAAATGATTGTTGTATGTACAATTGAAAATAAGTCACGTATCATTAAATCAATTACAAACAATTGACGAAGTGTGTTAAACCGATTTCAGTTCCAGCTGTCACGTTTCACTAAACTATTTATTATGATAATTAATCCACCTGGATTTTGAAATCACGCATTAATAGGTGCTACAGATCCTATTTGATTTTGGCAAGAAAGCCATTCGATTTTGGCAAAACATTTTTTTTTATTTTTCAAATTGCTACAAAACCAAGTAAGTCTCATAATCTTGGTAAAAAAAACTGGTTAGATAAAAAAACCGGCGTGCAAAAAAATTTGTTGCTTTTGGCGATGGCCTCTCGATGTTTCACTTTCTGCTGAGACTGCTGCTACGGGCGTCATCGTTGTGCCAGCTCTCCGAGAAAATTTAGTTGAACTGAAGATTGGAGTCGAGCCCGTAGGTTGCACGATTTTGATGCCTGTGCTTGCGATGCACATACGCGATTGGTTGCTTTACCGATTTTTAGTGCCCAGTAAAATTGAATTTTTCAATAGTTCAGCACTTTGAATGCATTTTTTTTTAAAGTTGAGCAAAATCTTAAAGAGTTCGTCGATCGATGAACACCAAAATCTTTAAAATCGGTTAAGAGACGGCTGAGTTATTAGCCCATACTTCCTGACCACTTTTCGTGACGGTCTCAAATTTGAAACTGCAGAATGACCCCCCAATGTTCCGGAAAGACGTAATCCTACGTCAAAAAGTTTTTGAAAGAAATCGATTTTTTCTCTTAGAACATTTTTAGGAAAAATTTAACACCGGGCGATACGCAAACGTTTTTGTAGCCAAAGATATTCCCCTATGCATATGCATGGGGTCATATTTTGGAGTAATGAAACTTGTGAGCCATGTCGTTATTTGAAATTTGAAAATGTTATTTTCATTGGCACCCTACTCTGCAGTTTCATCAACACCTGGGCAGTCAGGGCAGACAGGGTTCTCCCCGCGCCCAAACCTGTGGAGGTACTGCCATGGTCTGCCATGGTCTGACAGGAATTGTGTCAGATGGAAGTGAACTTCCCTATGGGGTCTCCCCACCCAGCTCGATATATTAGGTATCAGCCGGTGGGTCCACCTACCTTTAGAAGAGTTGTCCCACTCGCGCTGCCATCTGGCAACCGAAGTCACCCTGATGTGTTCGCGGGCTCTTTTGGCACCACGTAGCTCGAAACACTCCTCGTCTTCCCGGATAACCAGTCCGACTGGCATCATGCTCGCTATCACGCAGGGTGCATCGTGTGATATCGTGCGGTAGGCAGATATCACTCTGAGACACATCAAGCGATACGTGCTCTCCAACTTCCGATAACCACCTCCGTCTTATGTTGAGCGAGTTTCAGGCCTCTAGCGCTCATCCAATCCGCCACCGTGCTGATCGCGTGTGCTGAGGTTAGTTCTACATCGGGAATTGACTCCCCGTAAACCTCCAAGGTTACGTCATTGGCGAAGCCGACGATCTAAACACCAGTAGGGAACTTTAGCTTCAGAAACCCGTCATACATAAGGTTCATTAATACCGGGCTCAGTATCGATTACCTCGCCTTTTCTGTTGGATCGCTATCTCGGCGGTCTTTACCACGTGTTAATAGCGTCCAAAGTGGACTTACCCTTGCGGAAACCGAACTGATTGCATGACAGGCCGTTCGTACCCTCTGAGTATGGGGTCAACCTGTTGAGGATGATCTTCTCTAGCAAATTGTCCGTCGTGTCTATAAGACAGATTGGTCAATACGCCGATGACTAGCCCGGCGGCTTCACGGTAACAACACCAATTTCTGTCTTTTCCATCTTTCGGGGAATCTACACTCATCAAGCCATCTCTGCATAGCTAGCCTGAACATGTTCGGGTTCGCTATGATTGCTGCCTTGGGAGCGCTGTTCAGATCTCATCCAGGCCCTGTAGCTTTGTTCGTTACCAGGGATTTGGCCACCGCAAATAACTCTTCATTTGTTGCCGACACCCCTCGGATCTGCTCTTTTATCCTCGATGCGAGCTCGTTGCGTCCTACGTCTAGCCTTGAGGTATGTTGATCGATAGGCCGCAATATCGGCACTCCTCCAGTATACCGGGCATCTGCCATTTTTCGGCAGGGCTTTCCTCGGCATGGTGGCGTCGCACCAGGTTGATTGATATAGTTGCTAAAATAGAAAAAAATAATGACAGAGATTGTTCGAGCGAATAACTCATAAATGACTCATTTTGGCATTATAGTATCAAACTAATAGCAAAATATTTGCAAAAAAGAAAATACCAAAATCAGTTATTATTGATATGTTGAAAACTCAAATGATGATTGAATGATAAATTTGTTGTGATAGCAAAGTTTGTTTTTCATTTGTTGTGCTGCTCTCCTTACAACAACACATGCATAACGGATTTTGATAAAATAAGAAAGTGTGTTTGTTATTTTATGTTATTCATGAATAGCATAAAAGTAGCAAAACCTGATGTCACAGCCAAGTTTGTTATTTTTATGTTATAAGTTTGATTTTCGTCTCTACACGGGTATACATTCAATATTTTACCCTTCTGATGTATTTTCGATTAGTGGGAAGTATTACATGAAATGTCCACAATCTGATTCATATTGTTCTTACACTTATGTGTTATATCATATTTGAAACTTTATCTACGTTCTGGGGGAAAGGCCCATGCTAATTTTGGCTTAGTTCTTGTCAGCGATTAAACAAATCAATTCTATAGTCTTTAAGATGCAAGAAATTTTTAACGAAGGAAAGAGCTTTCCGATCTAATCACCACCAATTGTATGTCGTTTGTCTCTTTTATCCTCTGCAAAAGTATTAGTGCAACTCTCAGCGTTAGCCCTAATATTCTCAGTGGCTGTTTGCCAATTTTCTTTCTTTCTTAAATGTACGATCCGAAAGAATGAGATACTTTTCCATAGCAATCAATTTGTTACTAAAATTAGGGTTTTTATAGCAGCTACAAGTTACATATAAGACAATTTCTACATTATTTGGCAATTTTGTTTATGGCATGTGTTTGTCCATCTCATAGAGTACTCATGCATATTCATTAGGAAAAGATCATCGCTACCGCCTATTGGTGGTACAGCTAGAAAATCATGTTAAAATTCGTATCTGTATTTTTTGTTGACAAAAATTATGATTTTTATCTTTGCCGAAATTTCTTCTGTAACCAATAAGGGAAGTGACTATTGACATGTATTGGGAGGTGCGTGGGGCAATTATTTTTTTTCTTTCTCGTTCCAGAGAGCGAGTATTGGCGCTTAAACCTAGGCTAATTAGCCAGGGCAAGTCTAATACCTTGTCCCACCCCAAGAAGAAGCAACACCATGGAGAACGGAGTGACGTAAATTTCTTAGCATTGTCACTCCCAACGTCTGTACAAACTTATATCATTTGCTTATGATGATATTCCTAAACCATATTCCCTACCAACCATCCAACTCCTTGACATCTATGAGGGCGTCGGTGAGTCGCTGGCCTCTCGTTAAGTAGGTGTCATATCATCATTTCCTTCCTTTCCCTAGTAACGGAGAAGATGGGCGTGGCCGGCAATGGTAGCTTTCATGCTTTATCATTTTGGACCTCCAATTGGGTTGCTATTATATCCCAAATAGTAATCCATAAGCAATTGGGGTAAGAAAGTTAAAGAATATACATTAGACCTCTTCATGTTTTCAAAAAGTATCAAAAATTCAACCGGTTAGCCCAGAATCACAAGTCTTATGCTAAAATAAGTCTCCTATCAAATTTTCAGCTTATTCGGATAAAATTTCGAGGTGGCTCAAGTGGATTTAGTGTTTTTGGGCTGTTTTCAATTTTGGAAAAAAATCTAACAAGAGATATAAACGACAAAAACTATCGCAACAACCTCTATACGGAAGCTTTTGGTGTGCTCTACAAGTCTTGTGAACATTGCGATTCGTTCCGTTCACGTTTTATCCATGTTCAAGTGATTTTCAAGCTTTTAAGTGCATAAAAATACTGTTTCCCCCAAAAGTCGTTGTTCTACAATATTCTCGAGTTTATGACAAATGATTGTTAATTTATTATATTATTATTCCTCTTTTTTCCCTGAAAGTTTGAGTAATATAATTGCCCATGTGCGATTTACCGTTAAATTCTTAAAAATCAGAAGCTGAACATTTGTCATAAATTTGCACGCTGAGATTTCTTCAGACAAGTTGTTCAAACAAAGAAGCTTCGATTTCACTTGTTACTACGATGCACTCAATGTTAGAAGCATGCAGACATATGATGGAATTAACGAAATTTGGAAGTCATTTGTTGTAAGAATCAAATATCATATGATTTAATTTATGTTTTGTTCGAACAACTTGCTGGAAGAAATCCTAACGTGCAAATTTATGACAAATGTTCAGCTTCTGATTTTTAAGAATTCAACGGTAAATCGCACATGGGCAATTATATTACTCAAACTTTCAGGAAAAAAAGAGGAATAATAATATAATAAATTAACAATCATTTATCATAAACTCAAGAATTTTGTTGAACAACGACTTTTAGGGGAAACAGTATATTTATGCACTTAAAAGCTTAAAAACCACTTTAACATGGACAAAACGTGAACGGAACGAATCGCAATATTCACAAGACTTGTAGAGCACACCAAAAGCTTCCATATAGAGGTTGTTGCGACAGTTTTCGACGTTTATATCTCTTGGTAGATTTTTTACAAAATTGAAAATAGCCCAAAAACACTAAAACGTCCTGAGCCACCTCGAAATGTTATCCGAATAAGCTGAAAATTTGACAGGAGACTTATTTTAGCATAAGAATTGTGATTCTGGGCTGACTGGTTGAATTTTTGATACTTTTTGAAAACATGAATAGGTCTAATATACATGACAGCTATCAGTTTGCAATCTACGAAATACTCCGTTACCACGCAACGCAACGCAACGCATATCCCCTGGGCGGGACTTGAACCGCAATGGCCTGTTGGATAGACATAAGCGAAGCCCTGCATTACGCTACCTGATTTAACCACAACTCGTAGAATCCAATGTTGGATGTCATCAAAAGTTCAAAGAAGTATGAGATAGGTACTTATGAGTGCAGAAGCAGGATGATGTTTTCTTTTCTTAGAATTCAGCAGCTATGATATCCTTAAAAAATAGCTTTTCTTCAATCTTTATGTCATGAGTAAAGCTTCAATATCCAGACAACATCAGCACACAAAACAGTCTAAGCTAAGCTAAGCTAAGCTAATATCCAGACAACATCAGCACACAAAAATCCAAAATCTAGCGTCGAGCTTTGCATCAAAATTATTGATTGGAAGTTGACCACGTGATTGGCGTAAATTTTATATTTGGCAGGAATATCAAATGATTTGAATTTCTGTACTAGAATCAAATTAGAAGAGCGGAATATTTTTAAATTAATGATAAAGCGAAATATTTGGAATATGTGAGACTACTCCTTTACAGCAGCAAATATTTACTAAATTGCGAAATATGTGACTAGCGGAGCAACGAGGATTATTTTTGAGGAATTGTTTTCACCACATATTTAAAACGCCATGAGAGTATTATGCATTTGGGAAACATAATTTCATTCAAACTAGCAATTGCAAAATCACGATTCCAATTATCAACGCATTAGCAGAATCAAACGCTGCTATCAAAAGCCGATTGCTCATTCCAGCGGACAATTTGTAGATCGGAAAAAATAATCATTAACCGGATTACATTACCACACTCGTCAAGCGACGAACAAGTTGGTTATGTTGGCCTGCATCGAGCATCCCCCCGCTAGCGGATAGAGGCAACCAATAGAGGAACGGCTCTTCCGCCTATCAACTGAACATTATTGCAGTAAAACGAATGACGTGATAAAAACGCCAATAACATCCCTCACCGATGGTCATAATAACATTTCCGACGCAATTTACATGCGGTTACAGTTTTAAATCGATTTATCGCGTATTGTTGGGACGGCGAGAGCGCTTTTGCCAACGAGCTCGGATTAACGCGACAATCGA
>NW_026943183.1:0-2900 GCF_024139115.2 Armigeres subalbatus
TTTGAGATTCTTAATCTACTTTGCCTTGCTGAGAGCACTGGCTCTCAAAAAATAAATCATAGAGCATGTAAACATTTCGTTAACTCCACCTTTGACTTCCCCAGCCCCCCTTTATCCAATCAAGAGTCTATGAGAGATACGCTAGCTAATTAACCTTCTGTCTGTGCTCAAAAAAACTTACGTTGTCTGTGCTCTGGGGTCAAATTGACCCCAAATTGAAATTGCTATAACTTTTTTAATGCTTGGCCAATTTTTGATTTTTTGGGCTGTTTCGAAAGATAATTTAATCATCTTTCAGGTCATTACAAAAGATTAACTATTGGTGGGCGGGTACATTGCGGGGAGGGGTTTTAGTGAACAAGGGTATTAAACCAGTGGTTTTTTATGATTATTTTACTTATATCCGAAAATCCTACCCATTTGAACTGCACCTTTTTAAAAGGTTATGCAGGAAGACATGTGCTCTGGCATGAGGCGTTGATAAGTTTAGAACTCGGCCGCCAGGTGGAGGTATATTTAATTCATTATTTTGGACTACTTAAGATATTCCGATATATAGAATTCTCCTCAGTGTAAATATTCTTATCGCTGGAATTCAAAAATTGGAAAACGTACTCATTATATTGAGCACCGCTTTGTAGTGCTAGACATCCTGAACAATGTTACCGAATATAACTTGAGTGTAGATATGAGGGATCTCAAGCTAAAAGCAATATTTCATATATGCAAGAATATTGCAAGTCCGCTAGCGCCGCCTATTTGTAAATTTCCTAATTATTCATTTCGTCACATGACAGTCCATTCCCACCAGACGAATTTTATTAAAGACGTCATCTTTACAAATTTCAAATTTGTGCGATAAGAATATTTACAATGAGGAAAATTCCATATATCGGAAATTACTTGAGTAGTCTAAAGTAATGAATTCATATATACCGCCACCTAGCGACCAAGCTTTAAACTAATCAATGCCTCATATCAAAGGACACGCCTTCCTGCATAACCTTTTTGAAAAAGTACAGTTCCAAATGGGTAGGATTTTTCGATATAAGTAAAATAAGCATGAAAAATCACTGTTTTGTACCCTTTATCACGAAAACCCCTCTCCGCGTTGTACCCGTCCACCGATTGTCAATCTTTGGTTACAACCTGAAGGATGATTAAATTATCTTTCGAAACAGCCCCAAAAATCCAAAATTGGCCAAGCATTAAAAAAGTTATAGCAATTTCAATTTGGGGTCAATTTGACCCCAGAGCACAGACAACGTAAGTTTTTTGAAAAAAGTACACTGTAGCGCATATTTTCAAGATTTTTGAAGTGAATTTGCACCTAAGAGACAGATCTCGGCGAGTTTTACCAAACTACCAAAAATTAGGAGAATCGGTTGAAAATTAAAAAAATGGCAGCCACTCAAAGTGGCCTGGGGTCATATTGACCCCTGAGCACAGAAAAAAAGGTTAATGTGAATTTAGGAAGAAGTCAAAGCCGAATTAATCAAAGAAAAGAGTATAGAGTATCAAAATCTGGAATGTGACTTTTATGCGAGTAAATATCAAGATGAGACAAGTGGGATTTGATTTTCAAATTTCTAGAACAAAGCCTAATATTTTATCAGGGTTTTAGGAGACAATTTTAAGCTAATTCAAGCAAAATCGTCAAAAATAAACATAGGACTTTTATGCGAATCTTGGCGGTATAGTCACCTTTACAACCTCGTGCATCTTGAGTCACACTGAGTACATATATTTTGTTTTTGATACGGTACAGTTAGCTTATGTCTATATACAGCGCAGTGTTTCAACTTACCCCGATATGCGGGGCAAGTTGAAACGAAGCATACAAAAACATAATTTTAGTATGCAAAATATTTATAAAAAAGTTTGGTAAGGTTGATTATTTTTTATGTATAATTTTTGGCCCGAACTAGCAAACACCGCAAACGGATTCAAAATTTATCAAAAAGTGATTTTTTTACAGCACTTCAAAGCTCAACTTTACAAAAACCGTTTCAACTTGCCCCGGTGTACCTTATCGATTTTTTTTTTAAATGCAAAGTCCGAAATTGGTCGAATGTTGAGCCAAAATTAATTTGAAGAACAATTTTGTTTTTCTTTTCAAATTTTGTAAAATAGTTAGAGACGTAAAAAATATGGATTCTTTAGGAAAGTTTATCCCAAATAAAAGAATTAATCGAATGCACCAATGAAATTGTTTGGTTTTGGTTTGCAAACCGAGACCGCTTTCCTCAGCTCTGCAAAATAGCTCGGTGAGATATCTGTCTATTCCTGGAAACTCGGCAAATGCTGAACGTAGTGTAAGCCAGTACAATTTAATCAACACTTCCCAGCGACAAAACTTGACGGAAAAACATGTCCAGTCCATCCAAGTGCTTTTAACCAGCAATGCAAAGAACTAATAAAAAAAATAAACGCTGCAATTTAAATAAATATGGAATCTAAATTGTCTTTTGTATTTCTTGAACCGAAATTTAATTTACCACGAACTTCCAAATTTTCTGAATTGGCTGTCCGCGAAATTTTGAAAATTTGGCCGTGAATTTCACCACCCCTTCTCATAATATACGAATGCAAAGATGATAACTTGGCTTTGAAACCTCGCGGTTAACAACTGTGGAAGTGCTGAATGAACACTAAACAGCGAGGCGGCAATGTCCCACTAGGGGATGTAATACTAATAAGAAGAAGAAGATTTATTTAATTTGTTTTGTTTCGATGAAATCAACCATAAAATCATAATGTTGAAATGTGTCATATATGAAGGGTCAACTGACTATTACAAATGTAGCTTGGTAAATTTTCAAGGGTCTGGGTCTTTTGACATAAAGTCATTTGGCATAACGCTTTAAAACCGCCTACTTTAAAAAAGGGATCACATCCAC
>NW_026943184.1:0-46381 GCF_024139115.2 Armigeres subalbatus
AAGAAAGATGTAGAAGTAGGTATCTCTGGTACATTTCGAACAATGTAAGTTGTTGGAAGATTTTCAACAAAAGTATTACTTTTCTAGATATATTGAGGCATGGACAGCAGAAGCAAGTCTTTCCTAAAATATCCTCTCAAATTGGTAAACATTTCGCCAGATTTTGATCCCTATGTATTTCCAATGGAGCAGTCTTTTGAAATTTCCGAACTGAATTCCTGCTGAAAGCATGTGAAATAAAGTTACATGGATAGGGTTGCCTTGGTGTGAAGATGCCTTTGGTATAGAGTAAGCAATTTATAATGTGCGGTACATTTAATCTTGGGAAATGAATAAAAAATTACAAACAATTGAATTTATAAATAATAACAGTCTGTCGAATGATATTACATATATTTTTCAATCAATTATCTTCTTCCGCTAGACCGTTTTTGTACCACATTACTAGATGTTCTATCTGTTACACAGCAGTAGTCATAGAAATAGGGAGAGGGAGATAATGAGCCTTGGCTTAGCAAATTCTGATCTGTCATGTCCTCATAGATGACGTAAAATCATTCTCAACTGTAGTGAAATTGACTTAGTACCGGTTTACGTGAATTATCCAAACGTTACAATATTTTAATACTTAAAAGTATTTAAAAGTGCTTACATGTTTGAATATGTGAAGTTTATCCTGAAGGACCAACTTTCAAATTCCGAAGTTGTCTCCCCTCGCGTTTTCAAGGGCACCACTCTCCATATTAAAGCAATGGACAGCTGTCATCTATTTACTCTACACTTGCTGTGACGCAGCAAAGCTAAAATAAAAAGATGACAGTTATTCGTTGTTTCTTTGTTGTAATTAGGGTAAAAGACCCAATAGTGGAGGAACTAAGCACGTTCCACCACTATTTCTTGCCTATTTCAAGTCTATACTTTATTGCACTTACCTCAAGAGTGTATAAGAAAGATCGTTAAACATATTTCATCCGAAAAGTGTTGTAATTGCAACAGAATCCATTATTGCCACCTAAAATAGTATCTCCAATTATTGGTGTAGTGTTTCAATAGTTGCGTTTTTTTTAATTCGTGTTCCGATAGTTGCGAATCCCATTGTTATCATATGGGACTCGCAACTATTGGAACACTACCACAACTAAAAGCCAAGAAAAAGAAAAGGTATTTTAGTGATACTTTACCAATTTTGAGAGAAATCCAAAACTGTTTACTTTTATTTCATCTACTGACATGTCAACAAATTGATGGATTATATGGGTTGCTGCGTTCAATTCGTAGATTTTGTTAAAACAACACTACCGCAACTATAGGAACACCCACGATTATCGGATCTTTCACCCTAGTGCCTCTGAAAATGCGAGGAAAAATTTACTTGGATTCTTGGCAGTTTTACCGTTTTACCCTAAATCATGTCAATGTCAAATCTAGACCAACATTTGAAAAGGGCGTAACAGCCAAAATTTATTCCTTCTGATTCCTCGTCTACATATACAGCTATATACGTAGACGAAGAATCAGAAGGAATAAATTTTGGCTGTTACGCCCTTTTCAAATGTTGATCTAGAAATGTCTTTTACGTGAAGTATGAAATCGGAGACAGTGTTATGGATACAAATTCGAAAACAATATTCAACAGATAACGACCCGAGCAACACATGTTGTAAATCAGTCTATTATACTCATATACGACTAAATTTGGTCATATATGAGTTATTTCAACCAAATCAACGTGAATTGTGCTGCTAGGGGAGATAGGGCCCGGCGACTCCGTCGAAGGCCACGAATACGCTGGCTGAACGCGGTGGAATCGGACCTGGGTACCCTGAACGTTCGGAGATACTGGAGTAATATCGCCAAAGACCGGAGTTCTACAATACGCCAGAGCATAGGTGTATCGACGCTGTAGCCAACCAGGTATCAAGCTAGGTTATGGATATTTTGCATCTTGTTGATAACATCCTAAAAATGGAAATAGATAAATAAATTTAAAAAAAACATGCATCCGAAAAGTAGTAGGTGCATAAGTTTAGAAACTAGTTTCCGCTAGAGCATAAAATATTCTTTTCATGAAGCACATTCCCTCCGAGTTTTGGCAATCGTGTTTTGATTATTCAAAACATAGAATGACTTACTCAGTTTACTTCTTCAAAGATTCACTCAATTGATTCCCATTTAGTGTGGAAACTGCACGCTAAAAAACATAATTAGCCTTGATTATACTGACATTTGCCACTAAACATGCCTCATAATTGAACGACTGGATTAGATCTATGAGTGTGTTTATTTAAATCATTACATATGTTTTCAGTTTTACGATTATTCAATAATTTGTGAAATTCAAATAAATGCTCACTGACCCACATTCATTCCAAAAATTGACAGAGAATTGACAGAGCCGAATATGAATATGTTTAGAATTGAAGTGACCAAGAAGGCCGATGGGCTTCATAAAAAAATCGAATATTTAAAGTTCTAGTTGCCGAGATTATATCGCTGGGTCACTGCATGCAATGTTCCATTCACGCTCCCATATATAAAGCGGCAAAATCGCGGTCCCCGAGCGACGGTAATAGTCGCGTCGCCTGTTTTTGGGGGGAACCTATAGATACAGATTTTCAGAAATCCGTTGAGTTCGTCAGAAATTTTTTTTTGTGACGCGCGTGATCGCGTGTGGAGACGCGTGGTACATTGTAGGGTAGATGTACCAGTGGTGGCTAAGGTGAAGGTGGGTTGAGTACCAAAACAAAGCATTGAAAATATTGGTACAATAAAAACTGTCATATACTGTAGTAGTATTGGTATCGTATTTATAAAAAAAAACATAAAATATTTGTAGGGTGGTTCAAAAAACGACCCAGCTCCAACACGCTCAATCGATTCCGTCCCATGCTCCGAATGTCCTCCAAAAATCGAATTGAACAAAAACTGGTTGAGCACAAGCCGGTTCAAGTTTGTATGAAAACTAGTATGGGAAACAAAACCTTTCGTTATACTGGCTACAGCGCCTCCCCTCCAAACGCTGGCGAAAAGAGAACTGAAAGCTAAAAGCAACATTCTAAAGACTTCACTGAACGAAAATCGCAATGCATGAAAGATCCATTGATTACGTAACGCAAAAAATAGCATTTTATACGCCGCTCCATGTCACACTTTTTGTATGAAGTATCTGCCCCTGGTGCAATAGATATCACAGACAAATTTTGGCTATTTTGTTGAAGCACACGTTTCTGATGCCACACTGATGCCTTCTGAGAAGCCTAATAAATACCTAAAAGCCTAATTAATCATGCTAAAGACACGCAACCTCGATTGAAATCGACTTCTAACTATTGGAACGACCATTCAATATGCATTGTCTACAGAGTTAAAGCTCTTGAATATTTCATCCATTCATATGGTCTCCCCCCTCGCCACCGCCCAAAGACGGAGCGCCACAATCAGAATAATGTAAAATTCAACCTCGCCATATCAACTGTCATACAAACCTGAAACGACCTGTGTACGGTAAGCCTCTATTCAAACCAGCCAAACCATCGGATGACACCCAAATTATAAATCATAATCGACTGAGCGTGGCGGAGCAAAATTATTTTTTGAACCACCCTAGTTATTAGTTTGCTGCTGCCGGTGCCGTTGTTTACATTCGCTCCGCGATCAGTTTTTAATCTTTTTTTTCGGGAAAAATAGCAGTTTATATTAAGTTTTCGGATTAAACAAGTGACTGATTTCGAAAAGTGATGTTTAATTTGCATTCCTTCAACAATTCGGGCTGCTCATGTGCGGAGAAGTGAGTAAAAACTTGATTTTTTCAGTGCCCTTTGAGAAGAAGTGAAGTGCAGTGATGAACCCACCAAATCGCGAACGGCTAATAAATCGGCACGAAACTGCTGATTTATGATATTATTCGAGCTGAAATGCATAAGACTCTTTGGATAAACATGTTCATTATCACGGGAAGTGAATAAATATGCTGTGAACAGGTTAGTAATTTGAATATTAAACTTTTTGTTCGATGCTGTTCGATGCATTCAAATGTTGGTGGAGAGAGGAGTGCAGGAGGTGGGGGTTGACCCGTGGGAGGTTCGGTGCCATATTGACTGCCATCGTGGTACTCTTCCAACTATGTCCTTAAAGCACCAGTTGTCGCACTAGTGCATTATACACTAAGTGGCACATCGTTTCACCACAAAATATATTCTGATCAGTGAACTATACATGTTCATATGACACAATAACACCTTTAATCTTCTCCAAAACAAACAAAACATAATTGTAAAAATTGATTTTAAACCAAGACCCAAAATAAACTGTTTTTTGGGTTATAAAGGGTTTAAAAAATAGAATATTCAATCTCTATGTTGATCTGTGGTCTCGCCTGCGTCTATGCTGGCAGACGCAATTGAGTACAATATGGCTAATCTGAGGCGTTCATAGTAGATTGAGCACTCATCTGAGGGCACGAGGGTGGACTCAACATATTCTCATCTTCTTTTCTTTTCTTTTCTTCTCTTCAAAGGAAATAACTAGAAAAGTATTTTTGTAAAAATGTAATGTCTTGAATAAGAAAATCAAACCCGGACAACACCCCACCCCCAAAGAGAACCCGTTTCTCCAGCAGCTTACGAAGACACGACAGAATCGCGATGGGACGATACGAATTATAATCCGATGCGGATTTTTCGTGCTTCTGGATGGCTATCATCCTAGTAGCACATATGTTCCAGGTCCATTGCCGTAACTGATATTCGAACGAATTTGGTCACAATCAAGTTGCTGTAACCAGATTCGATAGAAATGTGCTACTTGGGCAGTTTCACTTGCCTCCAATCATCCGGAACAATGTTATACTCCAGTAATTGATTGAACAAGCTTAACAAGCGCCTCTTCGCAACGTCTGGGAGGTTTTTGGGCAAATTGAACCTGATTCTATCCAGCCTAGGTGTTCGGACGTAATTAAAAACCCAGTTTTTGAAGCAGCAGTTTGATGATATTGGCAGCTCAAAACTACAAAAATTCATTTTATTAGGTTTAAGATATGAGGAATAAAGTTTAATGAACTTACATAAATGGTATTTTCAATGTTTTTATCTATCCGAACAAACGTCAGTTTTTATCTCGAGGGGCGATTTGTCATTCACCTAAATATAATTCAATTACCAATTGCTTATTGCAAGAATTCTCACCCAGGTACTTACAAATCGATTAAACTTTACATCTGCTCTAAATTTACGAATTGTAATTTGATCGCAATAAAGATATTAATTTTAATTAATGTTGCACTTTCGTTCTACCATACGTAAACAAAAAAGGCTTCATCACACAGCCCGGAAACGGTCGACCGCAGTACTCCTTTCTCCCGCAGTTAGTTGAAACGCAGTAGTCTCACTTTTCAATCAGGGGCCAATGATTTGACGGCTACCGTCGGTACTCCTATTATCGGGCAGCGGTGCTAACAATCTCCCGCCCGTAACTCTGGTCTAGGCTCGGTTCCTTGGGCAGATTTACTACCGAGTTCCAGCACCGCCAATTTGGTCACCGGTCGACGCAGCACTTTCCGATTGGTCCTCACCAATGCTTGGCGAATTCGACCGTCTCTTCCTTGAATCAGCTGCTCAATGATTCCCCTAGTCCAGCTTCTCCGATTGCCACTATCTGTAATGTAGACCAAATCTCCTACAGCAATCGGTTGGCTTTCGCCATACCACTTAGTGCGCTGATTTATGTTCGGGATGTATTCTTTCGCCCACCTTTGCCACAGCAAGTCTGCCAACTGCTGTGATCTTTTGTATTGGTCCCTCAGAGCCCTTGCTTGGTCAACTGCGGCTGGCTCCAATTTGAGTTCATTTGCTGGCAGTCCTCGATTTGGAGTCAAAGCTTCGGCTTCCGCTGATTCTTGTGGCACATACGTCAACGGTCGTGAATTAATCATCTCCTCCGATTCGGCCAAAACTGTCAGCAACACTTTATCCGTTAAACGCCTACCGTCGTCGAGCGCCTTCATCGCTTCTTTGCAGAACGCACCAGTCGCTCCCAACTCCCACCCATGTGGGAGCTGAAGGCGGGTTAAAATGAATTCAGCGTGAGCAGACCTTCCTTCCATTCGGATGACTTCGTTCTCATCCATCATCGGCGAAAGCTTGTGTAGTGGGCTACAGCGTTCTAAAGTGCCATTTTCGGGGCAAATTGCGATTTTTATTAGCGTTTTTACCTCATCCGCAAAGACTTCTTGTTAAACTGCTCTCCACAGATAATTTTCAGCTAGCAAATATTCTTCCCTCGTTAGTGGTGTTATTACCGCATCAACTGTATTGTTCACTATTTTGTGTAAGTGGGGACTCGGCAGCGCGTAGATCGGTCGGTTTATCTGCCTACTTCGACCATTCGATACAAATAGTTTACAGGACGCTATTGTACGCACTAGTATATTCCACGACGAGAAGCGAGTACTGTCAATAAAGCTATCCTTCATTTCAATTTCGTGGAATAAATGTACGGCTCGAAGCTCCTCCATTGGGTTTGGTGCTATTTTTTCATTTGGAGGCCAAAACTTTTTCGGGCGATATAGAAAATTTGGACCGTTCACGTATTCTCCACTAGGATCCAGAGGTTGCCCAGATTTCCACTTGGTCAGAATGTCGGCGATATTCATCAGGCCCGGAACCCAACGCCATTCAATGACACTCGTCCGACTCAGGATCTTGCCAATACGGTGCGCCACAAACTGTTTATATTTCCTGTGGTCCGAGTGAATCCACGCCAACACCGTCCGAGAGTCAATCCAGAAAACAGTTTGTGTGATGGGAATAGAGTGACCAGCTTTGATCGTAACTGAAAGTCTTGAAGCTAGTTCCGCCGCATTTAGTTCCAGTCTGGGGATGGACTCATGTTGCAACGGCGCCACTTTTGTCTTAGCGGCAACTAATGCATTCTTGGGTAGACCTTCGATCACCGTTCGAAAGTAGGCCCACACAGCCATAGGCGTTTTCGCTTGCATCTGCAAAAATATGCAGTTGTAAGCCGTCACGATCCATCGGCCTCGCCGACGAAAAGTAACAGCGAGGAATTTTAAAGGGATTCAACAGCGGGCATAGCAGCTGTCCAACGATTCCACTTCGTGGCAGCTTCATCAGTAATTTTCTCATCCCAGGTGCAACCAATACGCCACAAATCTTGAAGCAGAAGTTTTCCATGAATAGTAAATGGGGCCAAGTAGCCGTGTGGGTCAAAAAACTCATGATACAGCTGGCGACCTGGCGCTTCGATGGCCGCTGAGTTCCAGTAATGAATGGTTCCAAATCTTCGCGCAGCTTGGCCGAGAAAACGAACACTTCTTCAACGGGGTCCCAAGAGACGCCGAGAATCCGCTCAGTGGTGGTAGTTTTACTAGATGTGAATCGGACCAGTTGCTCTTTCTGGGCTCACCCAGTTTTTCCAAAAAACATTTGAGTTTGACACCCAATTGCGGATGTGGAATCCGGCCTTCAGAGTGGATCATTCTTACTTCGAGTGCGCGTTTTACTGCCTTATCGATGGTGTCGGTGCTATCTAAATAATCGTCGACATAATGTTTGTCGACGATCGCTTGTACCGCATTCGGAAACTGGTCGGCGAACATTTGCGCATTCTTGTTTTTTACGTGCTACGCAGAGCACGGCGAAGACGTTGAACCGAATGTTGCTCTGGCCATCACATAGATTTGGGAAGGACAAGAGGGATCGTCGCGGTACAAGAACCGCTGGGCTTGCTTATCACTTCGTTTGATCAGGATCTGGTGATACATCTCCGCGATATCACCTCCAAAGGCGATTGGCCGCTCGCGAAAATGGTAAAGCACAACAGGAAGATTCACTAGTAGGTCCGGGCCTTTAAGCAATGTCGAGTTTAGTGACGTGCCTTGAACCGCTGCTGCCGCATCCCAGACAAGGCGAATTTTGCCTGGTTTCTTCGGATTCAGAACCACATTTAATGGAAGGTACCACGTTCTGCCTGGTACTGCATCCTCTAGATCTTGAGCCGTGATTTTGTGGGCATATCCCTTTTCTAAATATTGCTCAATAAGCTTGGACACTTTGTCTTGCAACTCCGGGTTTCTGATTAGTTTCTTTTCCAGGCATTTCATTCGTTTGACCGCCATGGGGTAGCTGTCTGGCAGTTGCGTATGATTTTCTTTCCACAATAGACCGGTTTCATAACGATCTCCCTTTCGGACGGTAGTTTTCTCCAGCAATTCTCGAGCACGCCGATCTTCATTTGATTCTGGAAGCGGGATCACAGATATACCAGATTCCTCAAGCGTGAAGAAGTTGTGAAGTAATTCGTGAAGTTCCAAATCAGCAGTATGCTGCACGTCATGATGACCGAAGAACCCAGCCGTCTGGTCAGTTTGGTGCTTGGGACCATACACTGTCCAGCCGAGTTGTGTGCGTACGGCAATTGGATCACCTGGGTTTCCGACACGAGACTCCAAAGGCGCGTACATGTGTAGATGTTTCAGTCCAATAAGTATTTTCCGGTGAACCACAGCGATAATCTGCAACCGGGAGATCCTTCAGATGACTGTACTTAGCAGCAACTGCGCTGTAGTGCAAGGTCTGCTTGGGAAGTTTTAGTTGATCAACGGTTTGCACGTTTCTCAGTGTGAACTGTTTTGTCGAGTTGCATCCCGATATTGACAGGTGGACACATCTCGAGTCTCGTTCCATTCTTGTTATACCGGCAGTCCACTTCACCAACATCGGCTGCGGTACTCCTTCCAACTTGATCTGCTCAGCCACTTCTTTTTCCACTAATGAGTAAGAAGCACCTTCGTCAAGAAAAGCTATTACATCAACAAACCGCTCGCCGTTAGATAGCCTGACTGGTACCATGCGAAAAATTACCGGTTGATTTGACTGTAGATCATGGACGTTGCAATCCGTTGTTAATGTGGTCGCTCGACGCTGATTTTGGGGTGGATGAAGCAAGGGATGATGACGTTCTGGCAGGTACCAATGTTGCACTTTGTCTTGGAACGGCACCGTGCTGGCCCGTGATCGTTTAGGCAAATATTGCACAACTTCCACTTGCTGACTTCCTTCATTCGTTGATCCCGTAAACGCCAAATTCGTCGCAGTATCGAATTCGATGATCTGTTCGTTGGCAAATTCGACAGGGTTTGCGACTGTCCGCTTTGATGTACGATTGTGTCTGGGCTAACGTTGCCTTAGTTCCGCTTGTCTGCAGCTTCTCCACCTCACCGAGGTGCGTGTGCAGATAACCTTCCTGATGCTTCTCTTTCCGCTTTTGCTTGTCCCTGCTGTCGCGTCCACCATAGTCCAGCTGCATTTCGGTGAAGAGCGTCACTTCACTGGCATCTGAAACTATTTCGGAAAGGAATTCGGCAAAGGTAGCTAGTGTGACTATCTCCTGCTGACGTTTGTAGCGCACCCAATCGAGTTTTGTGCTAGGAGGTAATTTGTCCACAAGTTCCTGGATCATTGTAGGATTAACCAGGTGGTCCAAAAGTCCCGCTGCAACCAAATGATCACTCAGTTGCTGCACAACGAGGCCAAATTTAATGAACGTCTGGAGCCGGTCGATTCGTGGTGGATCTGCTTTCCTTGCCTTTACCAACAGAGTCTGAAGAAGTTGTTCCGGTCTGCCGTATAGTTTCTTCAGCGTCTCGATGACCGATGGCACCATGTCAGGAAGCAAAAGTCTACTCCTCACAGCTTCAAGTGCCGGGCCCTTGATACTCTCCTGCAATCGGCCCAGATTCTCCAAATTCGACCAGTTGCACGCTCGATTGCTGTTGTGCCAACTGCTGAAGAACATCGGCCACTCTTCAGGCCTCCCGGTAAAACTAGGTAGTTTTTGGAACGGGCCTTGTCTAGCCGCTAGATTAGCCTTTGTAATCTTGGCAATAAGTACTACCCGTCCTTCGTTATTATTATTTTCATTATCGCTCTCTTCTGAGCCACTATCGTCACGCGACTGACCCTCGTTAGCAGCTGGATGGTGGGATTGAGTATTTTCGCCGTGATCGAATCGGTAGCTTTTTCTCGACAACGCATCTGTAATTCGAAGTGGGGTTATTTGAGATTTCGGGAACTTATTTCAAGGACCAACGGGGTGGAGTTCTTTGATACGAGCCACGGTGATCAGCGATTGGTTGCTGAACTTTCTTGTCCGGTTTTCGCATCGGATCCGCAGAATTCTTGTCGCTTTCTTCTCCGTATGTTTGTCCACAGTTGCTCCTTCATTTTCGGAACTTCTCGTCGGCCGCTTTTCGCATCTCCATCATCTCTCGTTCAAGCTCTAGTTCCGCCAGACGTCGTTCTTCTTGACGCTTCAACTCCCGGCCGAAGTTCCGTCGCCGAATCTCCATCATCAATTCAACTCCTTTTATTGCTTTTCGTCTGCTACTTTCTGCTGCTGTTCGTTCGCAATCCAGTTTTCATCTTCTTGGAGGTCGAAATCCACAACTTCGATGACAGAATTTCTCTTGCTGTTTCTACCGCCAGCAGCTCCATCGTCCGTGCCGTCTGTACAGGCCTCGCAATTCCAGGAAACATCGTGTACCTCATCCGAGACACCGCACAGGAGAAATGAAACCAGCGGGTATATTTACCGCACTTGACCATCTGTTCATCTGCGTGGTTTGGCCGGTCGCACAGTGCACAATCCAACGCCTTCTTTTCTAGGTTAGAATCCTTTTGGTATTGCGAACTCATCATTTAATTTTAAGTTTTGTTCGGACGTAATTAAAACCCAGTTTTGAAGCAGCAGTTTGATGATATTGGCAACTCAAAACTACAAAAATTCATTTTATTAGTTTTAAGATATGACGAATAAAGTTTAATGAACTTACATAAATGGTATTTTCAATGTTTTTTATCTATTCGAACAAACGTCAGTTTTTATCTCGAGGGCGATTTGTCACTCACCTAAATATAATTCAATTAGCATTTGCTTATTGCAAGAATTCTCACCCAGGTACTTACAAATCGATTAAACTTTACATCTGCTCTAAATTTTACGAATTGTAATTTGATCGCAATAAAGATATTAATTTTAATTAATGTTGCACTTTCGTTCTACCATACAGTAAACAAAAAAGGCTTCATCACACAGCCCGAAACGGTCGACCGCAGTACTCCTTTCTCCCACAGTTAGTTAAAACGCAGTAGTCTCACTTTTCAACGGGGCCAATGATTTGACGGCTACCGTCGGTACTCCTATTATCGGGCAGCGGTGCTAACACTAGGAGAGGAATTGTTACATGAACGGAGAGCAAGCGAGTATTCAATCATCGAAATGGGGCGATCCATATCATCCCTGTCAGAAAAAATATCACGGGACTCTTGTTTCACCGGCACCGAATTTGGACAAACTTTCTTCGCGAAGTCCAGTATCCACTGCGACGAGCTTTCAAGATTTTCGTTTACAGACCGTTGAGCATTCTTCTCCCGACGGTCCACAGATTTTTAAATCGCGCGATAAACCTTTAACAAAAGTGCGCCAATATCCGCGTTTCTACACTTTGGCCAGCTTCTTGAACTGGATCTCGAGCGCGATGTACCGTTTGTAAAGTAAGTACGATCGAACCATGTTCCCGTAATTCTATAAACGCGTCAGATTTCTTGCGATGAAGTTGTGTACACTAGACGTCCCACCACAGAATATGTGGTTTCCTACGAACCGAAGCTCCTGGCGCCGGCCGCCGTTGTGCCTGAAGAGCGCTGTCAAGGATCAACTGGGATAGGAATTCGTATTCTTCTCGCGGGGGAAGTGCTTCCATCGACTGTACGATATCAATGATGCCATCTGCATATATTCCCTAATCCATATGTTTCGTGAGGTCATATGAGAGGTCGACAGAAACAGATTGATTATGTCCATTGGAAATCGAGACTTCGAACGGCAAATGATTACTACCATGGGGACCTAGGACCACCTTGAAGCTGCAGTCCAAAGGTTTAGACGGCTATCTCTTGCTGGAGAAGCCACTCGTGTAACTTCTCCTGTATTCAAAATTGACATATTGAAGTCGTCGCAGATCTCGTAAATCATTGTTGAACGGTTGTCTTCGAACCGTTCTCCCCAGACTGTTTCGTGGGAGAGTTCCAAGATCAAAAGTGGCTCGGGTATAACCAAGCAGATGTGCGAGAGATTTCTACGAGATATTGCGCGTTGAATTTGACCATGTTGGATTAGGGCTCACTATTAGCATCTGTTTTTTTTGGCATTTTCGAGGGACGCTGGCTCTGTTTTACACTTTTTCTCGTTGAGCCATATTTCATACTGATGTTGCATAAATATTAAGACCCTTTCCAAGTAACAATTTGTGGGGAATAAAGAGAGCATGAATAAATCATTCGCATTTTTGATTAAATTGATAGATAAAGTAAAATGTATTTCTTATTTCATAATAAAAATAAATAAATAAACTAAAATATTTTCAAATGACAATAATGAAAAAATGAAAATATTTTAATTTCAATCGTAGTAGGTATTTGAAATGCCAACATACTAAGAAGCTGAGACGACGAGACCTGCAAAGACGGCTTCTTTTTCCTTGTTTTGACACTTGTTCTTCTTTTCATCACAGTTGATAATCGATTCTCAACTGTTTCCTTGAGTGTTTCATCTAAATCCCGGGTAGAATCTTCTGAGCGCAATAAAAGTGTTTGCAATTTACGGATTTATAATCTTATTTTAAAGAGATTTTCCTATCGGGAATAAAACACGTATTCATAACTGTGCAATATTAAGCTGTCCGGCTATTCTAGAATACTTTTCAAAGCGAAAAGTACTCGTAAAACAAAATCATTCGGAATACTTTTGAGGGATACCAATACTTTCACACAAAAGGTGCTGGTTGCATCTGACAATTCGTGACAGCGCTTGCTGGTTGCAGATGAAGTTACATTTGGTTGCAGATGAAGTTACATTTTTCCTCTTTTGCAAGTCCCATCCCAGCCTAGGATAGGATGTGCCAATTAGTCAGTAAAAATCGTACCGATTTTCTGTTAAAATCGTACTGGTTTGCTGATTGGGTGAAAATGACAATCGATTACTTCGATCGGCGGTATCACATTTTCAAAAGGGCAGCGTGTTGTTATCCTGGCCGTGTTGCTGGGTAAATAAATTGAAATTTATGGAAAAATTCAAAAGTTTGATTTTTGATTTTTTGAGTAAAATTAATTTATGCTAAACTACAAATGATGTATGCATGATTCTCAAGTGTTATGCTTATTTAAAACACTTGATTTGAAGCATTATTTATCAACTTTTTAACCATTTCACTATAAAACTCATCTAATTCCATGTGAAAACTTTTTTCTGATAGTACATAGCATCTTGTATTACGAATAATGAAAGAAATGAACGAGAAAACATGAATTTGTTACATATATTGTTTGGTGGCTTTTGCATAAAAATTATTTGGAAGCACTGGCCACCACCTCGTCAAAGCAACCGACTGAGGAAACAACAAGGCAGTCGCAATTCAATTGTCACATCCTATCTAGATCCCAGCTAAGAAGCTATTGCAAAGAAATTTGAAATTCATTCGCAGTAGGCTGACAAGAAAATCTAGATTGTTCGAAGGGTGACAGAATATAAATAAACACGGTATACAGAAAACAAAGGTGGGCTCGTTAGAAAAATTACACTTCGAATGTGAAGCATGTTTTATCGCCAAAGATTGTACGACAATTCCCCGAAAGCCAATTCCCGAATGCAATTTTCCCGAATGAAATTTCCCGGAATAACAATTCCCAGAACGTAACATTTCCCCGAATGTAACAATTCCCCGAATGCAACATTTCCCCGAATTGTTTCCATAGTGCAGATAAAACTAAAACTGAAAAAGAAATCTGCGTCGTTTTACATAAAGTCGCATAATTGGCTTTTGACATAATTTTGAGCTGCAACAAAAGTGAGGATCGCGGGGCAATTTGCTTAAAAATTGTAAAAAAATGAGATTGTTGGTCATTAAGCCGAAGACCATTATGCCGAACCGTCATTGGCCCGAATGAGAAGTAAGAAGTGAAAAATGAATAGTGAGTAGTGAAAAGTGAGAAGTTAGAAGAACGTAATGAAAAGTAATAAATGACAGATGAGTAATGAGAAGTGAAATGTGAGATGTGAAAAGTGAGATGTGAGAAGTGAGAAGTGAGAAGCGAGAAGTGAGAAGTGAGTAGTGAGCAGCGATTTGGGAGTTGTGAGTAGTGGGAAGTGAGAAGTGAGAAGTGAAAAGTAATAAATGAGAAGGAAGTACATAGTAACAAGTGAAAAGTGTGAAGTAAGAAGTGAGAAGTGAAAAATATGATGCGAGAAGTGTGGTGAGGAGCAAAAGAAGGCGAAATACGAAGTGAGATGTAGGAAGAGAGAATGGAAAAATGAGGAAGGAGGATAGAGATAAAGGAAGAAAATTAATCCGTTTTCCGGTATAAGGCGAAGGAAAGGGATAATGCTTTTTTATTGATAATCGTTTCGCCCGGTTTTCGGGGAAGACGAGTTATAATGCCTTCTTAAAATGAACACGTTTGCCCGATACATATAAGACAATGAGGTAGATGAACTCTTCTTCAATTAAAAATGTTTGCCTGGAGTAAAGCGAAGAAAGGAGATAATGCCTTTCTTAAATGATCGCGTCTACGCAGTATAAGGACAATGGAGGGGATATTGCCTTCTTTAAATGAACAGGTTGATTGATTCGATAATTTTTTATGGTTTATATAATTGATATTTATTGCTAGATGCGATCTCATATATCATATCTATTCCGGCCAAACTCGTCTACATCAAAAGAAGAGACTACGTTTATCATTACCTTATTGCAGGCAAATTCCTTCTTCTAAAAAGGTAATTTCATTCTATTTTGGCTTATTTCAAGCTAACGCCTAACTCTAATGAATAGATCACAACTAACGTTTCCTTATACCAGGTAGATACAAATTTTCAAAGAAGGAATAACATTCACTTCTTTATTATTCTTGGGAAACACCTACTTTCATAGTAGAGATCAAAGTAATCCATTGCGTTATTCCGAGTATATGCATTATTTTTTAAGAAGGGATCACATTCACCATTGCCTTATTCCGGGCATACGCATTATTATTTTTTAATTTCCACGATTACACCCCAGCAGCACACATGTTCCACGTAGGTAACTGTAACCAGACTTGGTTACAATCAAGTTGCTGCAACCATTTTTGCCTGACTTGTGCTGCTCGGGTAGTAACTCCTTAAGAAGGAATGGACCTTACATATGACAGGAGTTGGGTTTCACAAATTTTGACCATGATGTTTTCAATCGGAATTTCTGTTCGCGATTCTACTCCATCAAAGAAATTCAGCCTTTGCTTGACTATTTTAGAAAAAAATAATAGGAAAACACTTTATTCTAATACCTTTTATAATTTAACAATAAGGGAAGATCAAGGGTATACAATACTATCGAAAGATTTGATCATGTTCGGTATTTCCAAAGAGACATTCTAGAACAAATCTTTGAATGCTGCTCTGTTCGAGCGCTTATAGTCGATGACAATTATGTGTTTGCAAAAAATACTTTATTTTCGGGGATTTGTTACATTCGGGGAATTGTTACATTCGGGGAAATTGCATTAGGGAAAATTGCATTCGGGGAATTGGTTTTCGGGGAATTGTCGTACAATCATCGCCACATGTTGGAGTACAAAAGTCAGCATGCTGCGACCGTAGAGCATCGTCTCGGTCCAGCTTGTGCGAAGATAGCAGTGACGTTATATGTTCACATTCAAACTGAATGTTTATATGCGTGATGAGCCTGCCTTGTTTTTTGTATCCCGTGATAAATGAAGATCATTCAGTGTTCGTTTCTTGAGGCGGAAGGACGATGATTCTTTATCGGTGTCCAAAGCCTGTTTTCCACGGAGAAGGAAGACAAATCGTTTGGCTACGACAATGGTGTAGATGTTTGCTCCCCTACAAGGCCATATTTTTTAGGCGATGCGATTGAAAAAATAAGCGAAATAACGCAAAAAAGAATGATAAGCCCCTATGTACCTATAAACAAAATGGCAAAAAATAATGATAAGCCAAAGTATGCCAGTAGTAAAAAACGGTAAACTGCAGGCAACAAACAGAATGGCAAAAAGGTTAGCCATAGAATATATGGCAAAAGAAAATGGTTTGGATTTGGATTGGATTTGGATTGGATTTTTATTGGATTTGAATTGGATTTTGATTGGATTTTGATTGGATTTGGATTGTATTCGGATTGTATTCGGATTGTACTTGGATTGGATTTGGATTGGATTTTGATTGAATTTGGCTTGGATGTTGTAACTAGCTTGAATTCGGATAAGATTTTGATTGGATTTGGGATGGATTTGGAATGGATTTGGATTGGATTTGAATTTGATTTGGATTGGATTTGGAATGGATTTGGATTGGATTTGGATTGGATTTGGATTGGATTGGGATTGGATTTGGGTTGACTTTGGATTGGATTTAGATTATATTTGGATTGGATTTGGATTCGATTTGGACTAGCATTGGATTTAGATTGGATTTGGATTGGATTTGAATTGATTTTGTATTTGGATTGGATTTGGATTAGATTTGGATTGGATTTGGATTAGATTTGGATTGGATTAGGATTAGATTTGGATTGAAATCGGATTGGATTTGGATTCGATTTGGTTTTGGATTGGATTTGGATTGGATTTGGATTGGATTAGGAATGGATTTGGATTGGATTTTGATTGAATATGGATTGGATTGAATATGGATTGAATTTGGGTTTGATTCGGATTAGAATTGGATTGAATTTGGATTAAATTTAGATTTGGATTGAATTTGAAATGGATTTGGATTGGATTTGTTTTTTTAATTTGATTTAAATTGGATGTGGATGGGATTTGGATTAGATTGGTTTAGTTAATGGTTTAGTAAATTGATATTTTTTAACAGAGTTAACTGGGGCCCTCCTTAGCCGTGCGGTGAGACGCGCGGCTAAAAGCTAGACCATGCTGAGGGTTGCTGGGTTCGATTCTCGGTGCCGGTCTAGGCAATTTTCGGATTAATGGTGTCTCGACTTCCCTGGGCATAAAAGTATCATCGTGCTAGCCTCATGATATACGAATGCAAAATTAGTAACCTGGCTTAGAAACCTCGCAGCCAGGGACGGATTATCGGAAGGGGCCCCAAAATGTACAAAAAGTTTGGTTTTGGTACCGATTTGTGAGGGCAGGGCCACGCCCCCCCCCCTTCCCCTAAATCAGGCAATGCTCGCAGTTAATAACTGTGGAAGTGCTTAATGAACACTAAGCTGCGAGGCGGCTCTGTCCCAGTGTGGGGATGTAATGCCAATAAGAAAAAGAAGAACAGAGTGAACTCAGCAGTTTTAGAGACAGTGTCAATGCTTTTAGCCCATTTCATTCATTTATTTAGTTTACATCTAAATAGATAATACTACAGAATCAACGAATTTGACGCCACAATGACACGGTTCGAGGGCCCGCATCTTCCATCCATCTCGGATACGCCCCACGCTCGCCAAGTCGTTTTGCACTATCTGGTCTGCCCATCTCGCTCGCTGCGCTCCACGCCGTCTTCGTACTGTTGGAAGCGAACACCATCTTTGCAGGTTGTGTCCGGCATTCTTAACATGTCCTGCCCATCGTTCCCTTCCGGCTTTAGCTACCTTCTGGATACTGGGTTCGCCGAGTTGGGCGAGCTCATGGTTCACTTCGCCACACACCGTCTTCTGCACCCAAAGATGGTCCTGCACCGTCCCTGAATACCTGAGTGCTTGCAAGTCCTCCTCGAGCATTGTCCATTCATGTCCGTAGAGGACAAGGTCTTATAACGTCTTGTACGTCACATTGTGGTGGCGAATCTTTTCGACCGCAGTTTCTTCTGGCAACAGTAGGCCCGACTTCCACAGATGATGCGCCTTCGTATTTCACGACTACGTTGTTGTTTGCCGTTAAGCGATCCGAGGTAGACGATTCCTCGACCACCTTGAAGGTATCCCGTCTATCTAACACCGCTTCCCGGCGGGCCCTGTCGCGCTCGGTTCCCCACAAGATGTACTTTGTCTTTGATGCCACCACCAGTCCAACTTTTGTTGCTTCACGCGGGCGGTGCCAGTGCGCATTCTGGTAAATGTTCGGCCGACAATGTCCATGCTCATCCGCGAAGCAACAAATTGACCGGGATCTGCTGGCAATCAAAATTCGGCTGCGCGGCTAATCGGTTTCCGTATACACCTTCAGCGCAATGTTGAACAATTGCGGCACGAAAGTCCATCACCTGTCGAACTCGGCGCGATTCGAACGAACCGGGAGCAGCCGTCTTCCAAATCTTCACACAGTTTTGGGCACACCCACCACCGTTGCGCTTTGACTGGCCTGGCAAGCTTTCCCAGGCTGTTTCGTCCATACTTTTTCATAGTTTACGCATTCATACTGCGTCGTATGCCGCCTTGAAATCAACGAACAGATGGGTGACAGACCCGGTATTCGCGGCATGAAAGCGATTTGGTTGCATAGTAAAGATCTGGTCTGTTGTCGAGCGCGGCTGTTAACGAAGCCGGCTTGATAACTTCACGAACTCGTTCACTAATGGTGACAGTACGATGGAAGATGATTCGGGATATCACCGGTAGGCGGTATTGGCGATGGTGACGTCGAGTTCTCACACTCAGTTTGTCGCCTTTCTGTAGATGGGGCATATAACCCTTCCTCGACTCTCCTGTCATCAGACCAACTGGCATTCTTTCTGGCTCCATGTTTGTTGTTTCTATTCTCCTGATACTGCAAGGTTGCTTCATCGTCCTGCCGAACTGACGTGTCATTCCTCCGCTGTCTTGACCACTGCCCGTAACAGCGCCATTCAGATGTTCCTCCGCAGTGCTGCTTCCACCATCGCCTACACGCCTGTCCGTCAAGATGTTCCCATCCTTATCCTGGCACATTTCGCCTGCGGCAGTTTTGTTTTGCGGGATGCGCGAGCTTCTGATAGAACTTTGGCGTATCTTGTATAACCATACGCTGTTCCATCTCACCCGCTTCTTCCAGGCGGGCGTTTCTTCTCCGGAAAAAGGCGTGGCCCTGTTGTCTCCGCTTCCGTCTGCTAACGTTCAACGTTCGTTGTACCTTGCCGAAGACCGCCCGCGCTGCGTCCTTCTTCCCTGCGATCTGCGTTCTAATTTCGCCTTAAACCCATCGTTCCGTCGATCAACCGTATACCGACGTTGTTCTTCCGCTGCGTCGTTATTGCTTTTAGACCAGGCTTCCAGCAACCAAGAGGGGCCCCATCGAGTCAATTCTTCCGCAATCGTACCGAGATGCTGCGTATGCAGTGGCGACATCAGGTTGTTTCGTTTGTCACCGCGGCGGCGGTCGTCGAAAATTCAAACATTAGGTTGATGACGGATTAGTTTTTGGGCGTGAAGCTGCAACGCATCACCAGATAGTGGTCAGCGCCGAAGAAGCCACGGATATGTCCCAATGCCGATAATGTCGAGAAGTGCCGTCCATCAATCAGAACGTGGTCGATTTGTGATCTGTCAGTAGACTTCCAGGTACCGATACGGAGTTGCGTTGAAATAGGTGCTACGAATGGGCTATAATTTTGAGGCGGCGAAATCATAGTCAGGTCGCTTTCGTTCAAGGTCGCCGGTGAGCGCTGAACTTCCAATAATGACCAACCTCTTAGCGAACCGATCCAACACTAAAACGATCATATGAAATGAACAATTGAGACATTTTGCCCAAAATTTGCCATCACACCCCACCGTGTCTCGGTCGGTGGTCGTTTGATTGAGGAAGGACTCTCTCTCGAATCAAATTTAGGGTTTCAGTTTGGTTTCAAAGAGGAAGCGAAACGAACTGAAGGACAGGGTGATGCGAGCGGAAATTAATTCGGTGATTAGTGAATGAAGCGACAAACGAGGACGACTCGTCCGGAACCTAACTGGCCATCCCAGAGAGACACAGAGTGAGGGTCCATGATCAGGGTTGTGCGCTTGAAATAAGCGCCCATCGAGGAGACAGGAGTCTACCATCGGCGCACGGGAAGGTAATGAAACTTTGTGAAACACCGATTAGTCAGGCAGCACTAACACTGTTGAAGTGCGACGCAGCGGTAGTCCTGCGGAACGCTTTGGCAGTGCGGATAATTAAGTACCTCTCATGAATTAAAGATTTTCCCTGGATATGGACGAGCTTTCCGAGCAAGCAGTGTCATAATGGTTTGTAAAAATTAACTGAGGAAGGTAACGCGATCAAATGGTATGCGGAAGATTGCTGTTGTTGAAGTTCTCCATCTATCAACCAGACGGTTGATCGCCGTAGCTGTTGAACGCTGCGCCGCATACACGTCCGACTTACCAAATCGACCGGATAAGGTTTGATCTGTGCCGTTGATCGGGAGGTCGTGCACGAGATGTAACTCCTGACGGGGCGATGATGATTCGATTTCAACCGACCATGGTGGATGGTAGGCGAGACGTGATGGAATGAAGATCTGCGCTAAGTGGATGACAATTATGTATTAAGTTTCAAGATCGCTCGGCGTTGTGAAGAAACATTTCTTTGGGATTATCTTAAATCCGTTTGACCTGCTATTCAATATAGCGCTCTTGTGTCAGCGATGCCTAATTTCGTTTGAATGCAATTTGATATGCTTGCGTGAACTTGAAAAAGTCGATAATAAATCGAATTGATTTTCTCACGCAAAGCAGGTCAACAATGTATCTGGAATTTTGTGTTGGTGATGAGATCCACTGTAAGTATTATTATTGAAAATTGTCACAACTGTGCTTAACTTAATTATCTCACGCACATATATACGAAAAATACTTTGAATGGAAAAGTTCCATTTCTGAAGGATGAAATGCCAAAAAAGCGATGAGCTTCTTTGATTATTCTCTGGAAGGTGTAAGTTACCTTTAGATTCTGATCAATAGCATTTTATAACACAACGATTGACGAAGACGATGGCTTCTGCAAACCTAATAAGCTGCTGCACAACAAAACCATCAGTTGTAAAATTCGAAAACTTGATTGCTTGTTTTGCGGAACAAATCTATCCTTTCCTCAGTCTCCAATTCTAACATGAAAGAAAACATTACCCATCTTTGGACCGGAGTTACAATCCCATCCCAATGGTCATATCCACGGCAGAACGTATCCGAATGAACCATCATTCACCAGTCATTTAAATTTATGTCTTCAACAAACAGTCTCTAAGCAAATGAGACGCGTTTTTCGATACCTTTTCCATGAACCCGGGGAGGGTAGCGCAAAAAAAACCCTAAAATTCGTCAAGTGCTTGAGAATGTTATTACCCCACTCTCCCGCCTCCGTTTGAACCTTCATTACGAAGGCGGATGGTGAAAAGCGAATCAGCTAGGTCAAGAGGAGGCTGTTCTCGCACTGACTGTTGGTGGTTGTTGATTGGATTCCGCTTTCGAGCAGAGTGACTGCTTCTGCTGCGGTCAGATCGGACTACTTGTTCGGTGTTCCATTTGCGTGTATTCAGGTAGGTATAGTAGATATTAGTTTTGTTGGATCGCTGTCGGATCCTTTCTGAGGTTGTTGTAGCAATAATGTATACATATAAAGAAACGAAGTGGGTCAATTGCGGAATTCGTTTAGAATAGCCAGGAGATCGCAACTTGTTATTAGAGTTTTGATCAATTTCATCCGATTTCAACTCAGATACAGGTATACCTCGATTATATGGACCCTCGATTATATGGACTTCGATTATATGGACTTTTTACCTCGATTATATGGACAATTTTTTTTCGCCCAAATTTTTTTTTTCGTGATTTGGGTTTCTGAAAAGCTATTGAATATTCTATGTCATATTTTACATTGATTTTATATTTATTAGGGTAAATTGGGGCAAGTAAAGGCCAGTAAGTCATGTTTTCGAACTTATGTATATATGAAATCCCACATTGAATCATTTGTTCGGCTGACTGGATTAATTCACAATTTTCACGTTGGAAATTTCGTTGTACTTGTATATTTCATTAATCAACAGCACCCTCGGCCACGTCCTTACAAATAAGTGGGGAAATTAACAGTTCAACACTGGGTAGAAGGGCAGATGACGCATTAACATCCAGCAAATTCGACCCACGGATTTTGTTAGCAGTATGTCCAGGAAACTGGAAGAGTTTATTTCAATGTGTGCTGTTTTTTTTCTGGATGAACTTGATTATGATTTAAACTATAAAAAAATAAAAACTCTACAAGAAGTCTTTATATTTAAATAAGTGTTGTCGAATATCCCTCGGCCGCATTCATATTTGTTCAGCACAAGCTTGCGGATAATATTGATGCTTAACGGCAGAAAAAGGAATTGAATATCGGGAATGAGAGTGTTGCTGTTTAACCGTTCAGCAAGCGAGTGATCCTTAAACGTTCATGCAGGATCACTTGGCCTAACATTCGCCCGATTAAGAATTGGAATTAGGCCAATTTTTCTTCAGTCGTTTCAGTCTCCATCCAAATCCAAATTTGCTGCGATCAAATCGATTGAGAACAAGTGTCAGTCCTTTCATATAAATTTTGTTTTTTATACGAAAATATAACTTTCTCGTACACTCAGTGTTTGCTTTGTTGCTAAAACAGGTAGGCTGTTTGTAGAATCTCGTAGAATGTAGAATGTAGTTAGAATTCCTACAAAAGTATATTATTGTGTACATTTTAGGCTTGGAAAATTCTCAATCACTAACGTAATCTTAGAATGCTGTGCAAGTTAGTAGTTAGAATTCCTACAAAAGTATATTATTGTGTACATTTTAAGCTAGGCAAATTCTCAATCACTAACGTAATCTTACAATGGTGTGCAAGTTTGCGACTGGGAAAAGGCTACTTTCATACAAAAGCTCATCATCTGCTGAGTTGTCATAAATAGGTCAAAACATGCGAATTGGACTGCAGGAAAATAAATGGATATTTTTTAGTGTATTAAGACTTATTTTCATCGTGTAAAACATAAATTTTGAGAAAAAAAAATTTGCTTCGATTATATGGAAAATTCGATTATATGGACTTTTTTGCAACGAAAAAGTCCATATAATCGAGGTATACCTGTATTATTATGCAAAAAATGTGGAGGACGACAATTTTTGACTTTTCTTCTGTCATTTAAGACTATGATTCTGATTGCTGATTCGCATTCAGGTGGTGTTAATTGCTTGATTTGGGATGAAAACATACTGCGAAGAAATTTCTGAATTAATGAGTTCGAGTCAATATTATTTGGCAACTTTAAATACAGGAGCTAAATTCTAGCCTCCACAGAATTTTGGCACAAAAATAACAAATCAATATTTCAACGGGACCACTCTTCTATTTTGGACACATTTATTGCTTTTTATCATGCTCAACTACGATGTGAATTCTATAACACACTTCCCATACAGATTTCGAAGAAATGTGCGTTTTAGAGACCAAATACGCTAGAATTTGGGAAGTTCATTCGAATTTCCTTGAGAAATTCATCCGAATTTCCTTGGGAAATTCATTCGAATTTCCTTGGGAAATTCATTCGAATTTCCTTGGGAAATTCATTTGAATTTCCTTGGGCAATTAATTTGAATTTCCTTGGGAAATTCATTCGAGTTTCCTTGTGAAATTCATTCGAATTTCCTTGGGAAATAAATTTGAATTTTCTTGGGAAATTCATTTGAATTTCCTTGGGAAATCAATTTGAATTTCCTTGGGAAATTCATTTGAATTTCCTTGGGAAATTCATTAAAATTTCATTGGGAAATTCATTCGAATTTCGTTGGGAAATTCATTCGAATTTCCTTGGGAAATTCATTCGAATTTCCTTGGGAAATTCATTCGAATTTCCTTGGGAAATTCATTCGAATTTCCTTGGGAAATTCATTCGAATTTCCTTGGAATTCATTCCAATTTCATGGGAAATTCATTCGAATTTCCTTGGGAAATTCATTCAATTTCCTTGGGAAATTCATTCGAATTTCCTTGGGAAATTCATTTCAATTTCCTTGGAAATTCATTCGAATTTCCTTGGGAAATTCATTCAATTTCCTTGGGAAATTCATTCGAATTTCCTTGGGAAATTCATTCGAATTTCCTTGGGAAATTCATTCAATTTCCTTGGGAAATTCATCTCAATTTCCTGGGAAATTCATTCGAATTTCCTTGGGAAATTCATTCGATCAATTTCCTGGGAAATTCATTTCAATTTCCTTGAGGAAATTCATTTGAATTTCCTTGGGAAATTCATTTGAATTTCCTTGGGAAATTCATTCGAATTTCCTTGGGAAATTCATTCGAATTTCCTTGGGAAACTCATTCGATATTTCATGGGAAATTCATTCGAATTTCATGGGAAATTAATTTGAATTTCCTTGGGCAATTAATTTGAATTTCCTTGGGAAATTCATTCGAGTTTCCTTGTGAAATTCATTCGAATTTCCTTGGGAAATAAATTTGAATTTTCTTTGGAAATTAATTTGAATTTCCTTGGGAAATCAATTTGAATTTCCTTGGGAAATTCATTTGAATTTCCTTGGGAAATTCATTAAAATTTCATTGGGAAATTCATTCGAATTTCGTTGGGAAATTCATTCGAATTTCGTTGGGAAATTCATTCGAATTTCTTTGGGAAATTCATTCGAATTTCCTTGGGAAATTCATTCAATTTCCTTAGGAAATTCATTCGAATTTCAATTAGAAATTCATTCCAATTTCGTTGGGAAATTCATTTGAATTTCCCCCTTTTGGGAAATTCATTCGAATTTCCTTGGGAAATTCATTCAATTTCCTTGGGAAATTCATTCGAATTTCCATGGGAAATTCATTCAATTTCCTTGGGAAATTCGTTCGAATTTCCTTGGGAAATTCATTCGAATTTCCTTGGAAATTCGTTTCGAATTTCATGGAAATTCATTCAATTTCCTTGGAAATTCATTCGAATTTCCTTGAGAAATTCATTCAATTTCCTTGGGAAATTCATTCCAATTTCCTTGAAATTCATTCGAATTTCCTTGGGAAATTCATTTGAATTTCCTTGGGAAATTCATTCGAATTTCCTTGGGAAATTCATTCGAATTTCCTTGGGAAATTCATTCGAATTTCCTTGGGAAATTAATTTGAATTTCCTTGGGAAATTCATTCGAGTTTCCTTGTGAAATTCATTCGAATTTCCTTGGGAAATAAATTTGAATTTTCTTGGGAAATTCATTTGAATTTTCTTGGGAAATTCATTAAAATTTCATTGTGAAATTCATTCGAATTTCGTTGGGAAATTCATTAAAATTTCATTGGGAAATTCATTCGAGTTTCCTTGGGAAATTCATTCGAATTTCCTTGGGAAATTCATTCGAATTTCCTTGGGAAATTCATTCGAATTTCTTTAGGAAATTCATTCGAATTTCCTTGAAATTCATTCGAATTTCCTTGAAATTCATTCAATTTCCTTGGGAAATTCATTCAATTTCCTTGGGAAATTCATTCGAATTTCCTTGGGAAATTCATTCAATTTCCTTGGGAAATTCATTCGAATTTCCTTGGGAAATTCGTTTGAATTTCCTTGGGAAATTCATTCAATTTCCTTTGGGAAATTCATTCGAATTTCCTTGAAATTCATTCGAATTTCCTTGGGAAATTCATTCGAATTTCCTTGGAAATTCATTCGAATTTCCTTGGGAAATTCATTCGAATTTCATTGGAAATTTATTCGAATCTCTTTGGAAATTCATTTGAATTTCCTTGAGAAATACATTCGAATTTCCTTGAGAAATTCATTCGAAATTCATGGGAAATTCATTCAAATTCCTTGGGAAATTCATTAAATTTCCTTGGGAAATTCATTCAAATTTCCTTGGGAAATTCATTCAATTTCCTTTGGGAAATTCATTCGAATTTCCTTGGGAAATTCATTCGAATTTCCTTGGAAATTCATTTCAATTCTTGGGAAATTCATTCGAATTTCCTTGGGAAATTCATTCGAATTTCTTGGGAAATCAATTCAATTTCCTTGGGAAATTCATTCGAATTTCCTTGGGAAATTCATTCGAATTTCCTTGGGAAATTCATTCGAATTTCTTAGAAATTCATTCAAATTTCCTTGGGAAATTCATTCAATTTCCTTGGAAATTCATTCAATTTCCTTGGGAAATTCATTCGACTTCCTTGGGAAATTCATTCGAATTTCCTTAGGAAATTCATTCGAATTTCCTTGGAAAATTCATTCGAATTTCCTTGGGCAATTCATTCATTCAATTTCCTTGAAATTCATTCAATTTCCTTAAATTCGAATTTCCTTGGGAAATTCATTCGAATTTCCATGGGAAATTCATTCGAATTTCCTTGGGAGATTCATTCGAATTTCCTTGGGAAATTCATTTCGAATTTCCTTGGGAAATTCATTCGAATTTCCTTGGAAATTCATTCGAATTTCCTTGGGAAATTCATTCGAATTTCCTTGGGAAATTCATTCAATTTCCTTGGGAAATTCATTCGAATTTCCTTGGGAAATTCATTTCGATTTCCTTGGGAAATTCATTCGAATTCCTTGGGAAATTGTTCTGATTTCCTTGGGAAATTCATTCGAATTTCCTTGGGAGAATTCATTCAATTTCCTTGGGAAATTCATTTCAATTTCCTTGGGAAATTCATTCGAATTTCCTTGGGAAATTCATTCGAATTTCTTGGGAAATTCATTCAATTTCCTTGGAAAATTCATTCGAATTTCCTTGGGAAATTCATTCGATTTCTTTGGGAAATTGATTCGAATTTCCTTGGGAAATTCATTCGATTTCTTTGGGAAATTGATTCGAATTTCCTTGGGAAATTCATTCGAATTTCTGGGAAATTCATTCAATTTCAACAGGAAATTCATTCGAATTTCCTTGGGAAATTCATTTCAATTCCTGGAAATTCATTTCAATTTCCTTGGGAAATTCATTCCAATTCCTTTGAAATTCGTTCAATTTCATGGGAAATTCATTCGAATTTCCTTGGGAAATTCATTCGAATTTCATGGGAAATTCATTCGAATTTCCTTGGGAAATTCATTCGACCTTGAAATTCCAATTTCCTTGGGAAATTCATTCAATTCCTTGGGAAATTCGTTCGAATTTCCTTGGAAATTCATTCGAATTTCCTTGGGAAATTCGAATTCCTTCAGAATTCATCTCTCTTGGGAAATTCATTCCAATTTCAGAAATTCATTCGAAATTTCCTGGGAAATTCATTCCAATTTCCTTGGGAAATTCATTCGAATTTCCTTGGGAAATTCATTCCAATTCCTTGGGAAATTCATTCCGAATCCTTGGGAAATTCATTCGAATTTCCTTGGGAAATTCATTCGAATTTCCTTGGGAAATTCATTCGAATTTCCTGGGAAATTCATTTCGAATTTCCTTGGGAAATTCATTCGAATTTCCTTGGGAAATTCATTCGAATTTCCTTGGGAAATTCATTCCAATTTCTTGGGAAATTCATTCCAATTTCCTGGGAAATTCATTCGAATTTCCTTGGAAATTCATTCGAATTTCCTTGAAATTCATTCGAATCTCCTTGAGAATTCATTCGAATTTCCTTGGGAAATTCATTCAAATTTCCTTGGGAAATTCATTCGACTTTCCTTGGGAAATTCTTTCGAATTTCTTTGGGAAATTCATTCGAATTTCCTTGGGAAATTCATTCGAATTTCCTTGGGAAATTCATTCGAATCTCCTTGGGAAATTCATTCGAATTTCCTTGGGAAATTCATTCGAATTTCCTTGGGAAATTCATTCGAAATTTCTTGGGAAACTTATTCGAATTTCCTTCGGTGATTCATTTGAAATTTCTTGGGAAATTCATTCGAATTTCCTTGGGAAATTCATTCGAATTTCCTTGGCAAATTCATTCGAATTTCTGTGGGAAATTCATTCGAATTTCTGTGGGAAATTCATTCGAATTTCCTTGGGAAATTCATTCGAATTGCCTTGGGACATTCATTGGAATTTCCTTGGGAAATGAGCGTAATGAGCATAGGTAAATGAGAAGTGAGAGTGGATAACTGAGAAATGAGAAGTGAGATGTGGGTAGTGAGAAGTAAAATGTGAATAGTGAATAGTGAGTAGTGAAAAATGATAAGTGAGAAGTGGGTAGTGAGAAGTGAAAAGTAAAAAGGAAGAAATGAGAAGTAGAAAGGGACAAGTGAGAAATGTGATATAAGGAGTAATAAAAATGAGAAGTGAAAGGATAGGAGAAAAAAAGATAGAAAGAGGGAGGAAAGAAAAGAAAGATGGAGGAAAGATATACGGTAAGAAAGTAAAAAGAAGAATGAAGAAGAACAGAGGAAGAAAGAAGAACAAAAAAGAAAGAAAGAAGAAGGAAGATGGAAGAAGGAAAAAGAAGGACGAAGGAAGAATGAAGAAGGAGAGAAGACACAAGGATGCAAAAGAAAAAAAGCAAGTAACAAGGAATGAAAAAATATAAAAAAAGATTGAAGATAAAAGAAATAAGTAAGAAAGAAGGAAGAAAAAGAAAAAAAAGAAGAAAGAAAGAAGGAAAAAAGGAAGAAGAAAGAAGGAAGAAAAGAATAAGGAAAAAAGAAGGGATGAAGAAGGATGAATGAAGAAACAAGGAAGAGAGAAGCAAAATCAAAAAATGAATGAAGAAGTGAAAAAGAAGGATGAAATAAAAAAACAAGCGAAAGAAAGGAAACAGGAAGAAAGAAAGAAAGAAGAGAGAAAGAATGAAGAAAGAGAGAATAAAGAAGAAAGAAGAAAGAAAAAGAGGAAAAAAGAAATAGGAAGGAAAAACGGAGGAAGAAAGGATGAATCAAGACAGATGAAAGATATAAGTAAGAAGGAAGGTAGATAGAGAAAAAGAATAAAAATAAGAAAGGCGGAAGAAAGGAACAAGAAAAAAGAAGGAAGAAAGAAGTTAGAATGAAGAAAGAAGTTAGAAGGAAAGTAGAAGAAGGAAGGAAGACACAAGGAAACAAAAAAATAAGGTAGACAGAAGAAGCAAATAACAGGGAAGGACGAAAGAAAGATGGGGGAATTAAAAAACAAAGAAAGGAGAAATAAGGAAGTAAAAAGGAGGAAAGAAGAAAAAAAAAGGAAAAAGAAAGAAGAAATAAATAAGAAAGAAGGAAAAAAGAAGCGAGAAAGAATGAATAAAAAAGGGGAAAAGAAGGAAGAAAGAAGAAAGAAAGACGGAAGAAATAAAGAAGCCAAAAAGAAAGAAGGGAGGAAGAACGAAGAGGAGAAAGAAGTAAGAAATAAGGAAGATGAAATATGGAAAGAAGAAAGAGGTGAGAAAGAAGAAAGATAAAAGATGAATGGAAGGAAAGAAGCGTGTGAAGTAAGAAAGAAGAAGGAAGAACGAAGAAGGAAAAAGAAAGAAAATATTTGACTTTTGACCTTTTGTCCTACAACCCCTTGGGAAATTCATTCGAATTCGTTGGGAAATTCATTCGAATTTCGTTGGGAAATTCATTCGAATTTCGTTGGGAAATTCATTCGAATTTCCTAGGGAAATTCATTTGAATTTCCTTGAAAAATTTATTCGAATTTTCTTGGGAAATTCATTCGAATTTCCTTGGGAAATTCATTCGAATTTCCTTGGGAAATTCATTCCTTGGGAAATTCATTCGAATTTCCTTGGAAAATTCATCTGAATTTCCTTGGGAAATTCATTCGAATTTCCTTGAGAATTCATTCGAATTTCCTTGGAAATTCATTCGAATTTCCTTGGGAAATTCATTCGAATTTCCTTGAAATTCATTCAATTTCATGGGAAATTCATTCGAATTTCTTGGAAATTCATTCGAATTTCCTTGGGAAATTCATTCAATTTCCTTGGGAAATTCATTTCGAATTTCCTTGGGAAATTCATTCGAATTTCCTTGGGAAATTCATTCGAATTTCCTTGGGAAATTCATTTCAATTTCCTTGGGAAATTCATTCGAATTTCATTGGGAAATTCATTCAATTTCATGGGAAATTCATTCAATTTCCTTGGAAATTCATTCGAATTTCCTTGGGAAATTCATTCAATTTCCTTGGGAAATTCATTTCGAATTTCCTTGGGAAATTCATTCGATTTCCTTGGGAAATTCATTTCGAATTTCCTTGGAAATTCATTCGAATTTCCTTGGGAAATTCATTCCAATTTCCTTGGGAAATTCGTTCGAATTTCCTTGGAAATTCATTTCGAATTTCTTGGGAAATTCATTCGAATTTCCTTGGAAATTCATTCAATTTCCTTGGGAAATTCATTCGAATTTCATGAGAGTCGAAATTCGTTGAGTCAATTTCCTTGGGAAATTCATTCGAATTTCCTTGGGAAATTCATTCGAGTTTCCTTGGGAAATTCATTCGAATTTCCTTGGGAAATTCATTCGAATTTCCTTGGGAAATTCATTCGAATTTCCTTGGGAAATTCATTCGAATTTCCTTGGGAAATTCATTCGAATATCCTTGGGAAATTCATTCGAATTTCCTTGGGAAATTCATTCGAATATCCTTGGGAAATTCATTCGAATTTCCTTGGGAAATTTATTCGAATTTTCTTGGGAAATTCATTCGAATTTCCTTGGGAAATTCATTCGAATTTCCTTGGGAAATTCATTCGAATTTCCTTGGGAAATTCAAATTCATTCGAATTTCCTTGGGAAATTCAATCAATTTCTTGGGAAATTCATTCGAATTTCTTGGGAAATTCATTCAATTTCCTTGGGAAATTCATTCAATTTCCTTGGGAAATTCATTCCAATTTCCTTGGGAAATTCATTCGAATTTCTTTTGGAAATTCATTCAATTTCTTTAAAATTCATTCGAATTTCATTGGGAAATTCATTCGAATTTCCTTGGGAAATTCATTCATTTGAATTTCCTTGGAAATTCATTCAATTTCCTTGGGAAATTCATTCGAATCTCCATGGGAAATTCATTCCGAAATTCCATGGGAAATTCATTTAATTTCCTTGAAATTCATTCAATTTCATGGGAAATTCATTCGAATTTCTTGGGAAATTCATTCAATTTCCTTGGAAATTCATTCGAATTTCCTTGGGAAATTCATTCAATTTCCTTGGGAAATTCATTCGAATTTCCTTGGGAAATTCATTCAATTTCCTTGGGAAATTCATTCCGAATTTCCTTGGGAAATTCATTCGAATTTCCTTGGAAATTCATTCGAATTTCCTTGGAAATTCAATCGTATTTCCTTGGGAAATTCATTCGAATTTCATTGAGAAATTCATTCGAATATCCTTGGGAAATTCATTCAATTTCCTTGGGAAATTCATTCGAATTTCCTTGGGAAATTCATTCGAATTTCCTTGGGAAATTCATTCGAATTTCCTTGGGAAATTCATTCGAATTTCCTCGGGAAATTCATTCGAATTTCTTCGGGAAATTCATTCGAATTTCCTCGGGAAATTCATTCGAATTTCCTCGGGAAATTCATTCGAATTTCCTCGGGAAAATCATTCGAATTTCCTTGGGAAATTCATTTCAATATCCTTGGGAAATTCATTCGAATTTCCTTGGGAAATTCATTCGAATATCCTTGGGAAATTCATTCGAATTTCCTTGGGAAATTCATTCGAATTTCCTTGGGAAATTTATTCGAATTTTCTTGGGAAATTCATTCGAATTGTCTTGAAAATTCATTCGGATTTCATTGGGAAATTCAAATTCATTCGAATTTCCTTGAGAAATTCATTCCAATTTCCTCAGGAAATTCATTCAATTTCTTTGGGAAATTCATTCGATTTTCGGGAATTTCCTTTGAATTTCTTTGAAAAATTCATTCGAATTTCTTGAGGAAATTCATTCGAATTCTTTTAGGAAATTCTTTCGAATTTCTTTGAGGAATACATTCGAATTTCATTGGGAAATTCATTCGAATTTCACTAGGAAATTCATTCGAATTTCATTGGGAAATTCATTCGAATTTCCTTGGGAAATTCATTCATTTGAATTTCCTTGGGAAATTCATTCGAATTTCCTTGGGAAATTCATTCGAATCTCCATGGGAAATTCATTCGAAATTCCATGGGAAATTCATTTGAATTTCCTTGGGAAATTCATTTGAATTTCCTTGGGAAATTCATTCGAATTTCCTTGAGAAAATAATTTGAATTTCCTTGGGAAATTCATTTGAATTTCCTTGGGAAGGAAATTCATTCGAATCTCCTTGGGAAATTCATTTGAATTTCCTTGGGAAATTCATTCGAACTTCCTTGGGAAATTCATTTGAATTTTCTTTAGGAAATTCATTTGAATTTTCTTTAGGAAATTCATTCGAATTTCCTTGGGAAATTCATTCAAATTTCCTTGGGAAATTCATTCGAATTTCCTTGGGAAATTCATTCGAATTTCTTGGGAAGGAAATTCATTTCGAATTTCCTTGGGAAATTCATTCGAATTTCCTTGGAAACTCATTCGAATTTCCTTGTGAAATTCATTCGAATTTCCTTGAAATTCATTCGAATTTTCTCGAGAAATTCATTCAAATTTTTTCGGGAAATTCATTCGAATTTCCTCGGGAAATTCATTCGAATTTCTTCGGGAAATTCATTCGAATTTCCTCGGGAAATTCATTCATTCGAATTTCCTCGGGAAATTCATTCGAATTTCCTCGGGAATATCATTCGAATTTCCTTGGAAAATTCATTCGAATTTCCTTGGAAAATTCATTCGAATTTCCTTGGGAAATTCATTTGTATTTCTTCGGGAAAATAATTAAAATCTGGGCTCAATTTCCTTTCGTCTTCTTCTTAATCTTCTTGGGTAGTGGCAGTTAGTCACTCCCTCTGTACGCAGGTTATGGCAACCATGTTTGTTATTCCGGCTGGGTGTTTTTTCCGAACGTTGTAAAGGTGGCCGGGTTGTAAATTTTGGCATCAGAGGCAGTTTTCAATATGGCAAAGTAATGAACGAGTTTTTCTCATGTACAATTTAGATATTCTTAATTATAAATGTATTTATGAATAATGTTATGCCGAAAGATATGAATATGTTTGTGCCAAAGAAGAAAACGTTCTGGCGAAAACTGCGTAGACAAACTCAAATTTATTCACCTCGTGGTGATAATGACTTTTTTTACGCATTTCGAAAGAACGAAACCCTATTTGGGCAATAAATAATCGATCGAGTTGATTAGCATTGTCATAACTGGTGCGCCTTCCCTATATGAAGAGAAAAAAATAGTCCCATAGAATTCCGATTCGTTTCCAATTTTATTCGAATTCGGAATAGAAAAAAAATATCAAACGCTCACGATGCCTATAAAAGCTGAATGCGAAGCTGGGCCGCCATATGTGCGTGTATACTCGCCACATTCAGGGACCATGTTGCCGAGCGAAAGGTTTACAAGGTTGCGTTGACTGTGCGATGCCGTTGTCTGTTATTGACGTTTGAAGAGAACAACAAATAGCGATTGATCGGGTCCTCGTTCCGCTGACGCAGCCACCGCGGAAAGGAATGTCAATTGGGTTGTGGATTCTGTGACGCCGGAATGCTGGGGGGTTTGCGGAGAGTCTTACGTATTGTGTGGGTTTCAAATTAGATCGTCTAATTTGTGGGTTCGGATAACTCGAAGTGGAATATTTCCATTCAGTATTGATCACATTCGGGTGGTATTTTATATTTACAAAAGCCCAAGTCATTCGTTTTTCTCACATGTTGGTAGTTAAGGCGCTTCAAATTAAAACATATAATAATATTCAAAACCGAAATCATAATCATTATTGAAATGTTTTAGACCTTTGCTAAACAGAGATGAAAAAAATCAGTACAGCGATGATTAATTTATTATTAATAGAACATAAATATTATTCAATACTTTCCTTGATAACGGTTGGCTATTTCAGGCTATCTGTACGAAGAGCAACATCTTAGTTGCATAAAAGGCTTACGTTTCATTCCGTGATCGTTGATTGTTGATTATTGTACTGATTTAAAAGCAATCATGTAAACAAATATCTCTACACACAGCTTTTTCAAACTTTTATTTTCGACCGAACGTTACTCGATCAAATGTCTATTATTGAATTCTAATTGTGATGCACATTGATTTCCAGATGAACTCTTCGAATCCACTTAGAAACAACAACTGCATCTATTCGTTCTCGTGTACCATGCCCTGCAGTTGTATATTTTCCCAAGCAAGTACAGCAAAACAAAACTCTCGTGGTGGTGATTTCATTTGCGACGTTGCAGTCAGTGCGTTGCATTGAGATCCGTCTACCGGGTGCCGACCGATCGATTGCCTTGGCCTGACATAGCAAACAAACAAACAAACAATCCCGTAAAACAACAGTGGGATGGCTCGATTGAGAAATTACGAAACTCATTTTCTCGCTCGGGCCTCGTCTGGCGGCGAAGCATTTTCCATCGATGATGACTGCTCTTCTAATCTACCGGCAGTCCGGTTTGGCATTCATCAATAATCGTTGCTAACAATGTGTTCTACCGATGTTTTCCCTCTGGCCATAGCACGGTCGTTCACTTGCTTCTCGGTAGGACGAGAGCTGCATGAATGCCAATGTGATGCCACATTCTTTTCTGTCTTCACGACTTCGACGAAGTCCTCTCCATCATCATGCTGATCAGCAGCATCATTCTCGTCGTCGTGTAAGTATGCAAATGGAAATGCACATAGTCCGGTCATTTCATTTTCATTTAGATTCAGTTTCAGAGCCATGTTCAAATGTTGGGTATCAGATGGTCTTTATTATTCTATTCTTAAAAGTTTATATTTCGTTTTATGTACAGTTCAACCCATTTAAAATTTTTCATTTAATTATTAAAACATCTGAAACGTCTGAATTGTTCATACTGACATTTTAGAAAAAATACAAGCTTAAGTATTAAAACTTTTAAACAAATTATTTCTACTACATTTCTCTGAACGCCAAATCGTCATCCACATTGCCATCATGTCTTGCTTTTGAAGTTTTAAATGGGTCAATAAAGTCATCACTGCTGGGAAATCATTTGTTCTCGTCCTTTCAATAAATCATTTCCGAACACCCGTTTAGTGCCGATTTTGTCAACCATCTCCATCGTTGGAGTTGTGCCACCGACCGCCACTAAATGAAACTGAGGTACCTAAACGTAGACTTAATCCGGACTCGAGTGAGAGAAAATTGTGGACCAACTCGTCCTCCGCCGCCGTGGGAGCGTGCGAAACGGGACGAAGCGGTAAAACAGACCATATAAAAGGTTGATTAAAATTTAATTGAAGGTAATTGATTGCTTTGGGTTTTTTTTTCTTCTCTGGATCTTTTCCCTTCTTCCGTGCGTTATTGCCTTGCGGTGCGGATCGGATCGATAAGGAGCAAGGATGGAGCAGAACTTGAAGGCGAATAAAGGGAAATTTATTAAGTGGGGGTATTCGAGAGGATTACAATCAGCACGAGTGCGTCGAATCCGGAGATAATTCGTTTTAATTAGTTTATTGTTTGCAGGATCCTTCATGAAATGAGAAAACGGGTAGATGGTTGGTAATTAAGGATGCAACATGATTAACTTTGAAGGATATTTACTATTATGTCCGAAACATAATGGAAAATAAAGTATTAAAGGCGTTCAGCTGGGGATTGCTGTATTCGTTGAAAATCGATAAATGGAAAATGAGAATATTTAGATGTTGGCTTCTCACTGCTGTTAACAATTTCACAAAGTCTTAAAGTCTTATAATTGTCTTGATTTTATAATTTCAAACGCCAGTTTCAAACTTTGTAGGAGTCATTAACATTATTTAATATCTTGTGTTACTTTGTATAAAATTTCAAATGGCGATGTAATAGTGTGTTCAATATTCAAGTGAGAAATTTGAAGAACTGCACATGAAGTATAATTAGCACAAATTTAAAATCGATAAAAGATAAATGTTGAATCTAAATTTGAAACATGCCACCCAACAGAAAAAATACATTAGCAAACATGAAACTTCTTTTGATGGTTTTTCTAGATTTATATATGAAACGACTCCGAAGCTCTCCACCAATTTGTTTTTTTTTGCTTCGTTTTTGACGGAATGAATATCGGAGCCATGAGATGAACTGCAGGAGCAGTAATGTAATGTTCATGCACTCTCCCTCACTCGATATTGAAGGGACCATCGAGTTAGGGGGGTATCGAGACAGAGAACACATTTATATTTTTCTTACAAAATAGCAAACACTTTTCATAAAATGTTGAAATATGGTTTAGGATCATTTGACAGAATGCCATTTGGCCGAATGCCGTTTAGCCGAATAGTTGAAATTGATTTCCTTATTAAGTGAAGTGAGGAGTGAGATGTTCGAAATTGATAGTGAAAATTGAGAATTGAGAAGTGAGAAATAAAATGTTCGAAGTTAGCACTTCTCATTTTCTTTTTCTCACTTTTTACCTTTCACTTCGCAGTCTCACTTCACAAATTTTTCACTTCTAACTTCTCAAGGACAGCAGGAAGGAAGGAGAAGGAATAAAGATGAGGATACAAAAATTAATTTTCACCTAACTTTTCACTTCTCACTACTTGTCCTCTTACTGCTAAGCTCTTACTTCTTTTTTCTTACTTTTCACTTTTCATTTCTCACTACTCACTTTATACTTTTCACTTCTCACCATTCACTTCGCATTTCCTACTCCTCACTTCTCCTTTCACTTCGCATTTCTCACCTTTTACTTCTCGCTTCTTAATTCTCACTTCTCAATACTCATTGTTTACCTTTCACTTCTCACTTTTCACTTCTCATTTCTCAAACTTTTCACATCTTACTTCTATGAGAGGTCAGGTTTATTTCTCACTTCACACTTCTTTCTTGTCACTTCTCACTTTTCACAATTCACTTTTCAGTTTTTGCTTTTCTTTTCTCACCTTTCATTTCTCACATCTCACTTCACAATTCTCAATTCGATTTTGTCACTTTTCACTTCTTACTTCTCACTAGACCTGCGCGCCGATTAAGAAGTTATCAGCCTGCAGTGATGGCGTGGCGGCGTCACGCCGTCGGTAATCGGCAGCGGCGGCGCGGCGGCGTGGGTCGGCGTAAAGCAATAGAAATTTACCATTTTTTCATAAATTCCTCCGTAAAATCCACCAGGAAGTCCTCTGAAAGCTGCTCCGAAACTTCCTCAAAGAATTCCTCCGGAAGTTCGTCCAAGCATTCCTCCAGAAGTTCGTCCAGGAATTCTTCCGGAAGTTCCCCCATGAATTCCTCCGGAAGTTCCCTCATGAATTCCTCCGGAAGTTCCCCCATGAATTCCTCCGGAAGTTCCTACGTGAATTCCTCCGGAAGTCCCTCCAGGAATTTCTCCGGAAGTTCCTCCAGGAATTTCTCTGGAAGTTCCTCCAGGAAATCCTCCGGAATTTCCTCCAGGAATTCCTCCAGGAATTCCTCCAGAAGTTCCTCCAGGAATTCCTACGGAAGTTCCTCCAGGAATTCCTCCGGAAGTTCCTCCAGGAATTCCTCTGGAAGTTCCTCCAGGAATTCCTCCGGAAGTTCCTCCAGGAATTCCTCCGGAAGTTCCTCCAGGAATTCCTCCGGAAGTTCCTCCAGGAATTCCTCCGGAAGTTCCTCCAGGAATTCCTCCGGAAGTTCCTCCAGGAATTCCTCCGGAAGTTCCTCCAGGAATTCCTCCGGAAGTTCCTCCAGGAATTCCTCCGGAAGTTCCTCCAGGAATTCCTCCGGAAGTTCCTCCAGGAATTCCTCCGAAAGTTCCTCCAGGAATTCCTCCGGAAGTTCCTCCAGGAATTTCTCCGGATGTTCCTCCATGAATACCTCCGAAATTCTTTCAGGAATTCCTCCAAAATTCCTCCAGGAATTCCTCCGGAAGTTCCTCCAGGAATTCCTCCGGAAGTTCCTCCAGGAATTCCTCCGGAAGTTCCTCCAGGAATTTCTCCGGAAGTACCTCCAGGAATTCCTCCGGCAGTTCCTCCAGGAGTTTCTCCGGCAGTTCCTCCAGGTATTCTTCCTCGAGGAATTCTTCCGGAAGTTCGTCCAAGCATGCCTCCAGGAGTTCGCCCAGGAATTCTTTCGGAAGCTCCACCAGGAATTCCTCCTAAAATACCTCCTCATATTTGTTCGGAAGTTCCTCCACGAATTCCTTTGGTAGTTCCTCCGGAAGTTCTTCCAGGAATTCTTCCGGAAGCTCCTCCAGGAAAATACCTCCGAAAGTTCCTCCAGGAATAACTCCGAAAGTTCCTCCAGGAATAACTCCGGAAGTTCCTCCAGGAATTCCTCCGAAAGTACCTCCAAGAATTCCTCCGGAAGTTCCTCCGGAAGTTCCTCCAGGAATTCCTCCGGAAGTTCCTCCAGGAATTCCTCCGGAAGTTCCTCCAGGAATTCCTCCGGAAGTTCCTCCAGGAATTCCTCCGGAAGTTCCTCCAGGAATTCCTCCGGAAGTTCCTCCAGGAATTCCTCCGGAAGTTCTTCCAGGAACTCCTCTGAATGTTCCACCAGGAATTCCTCCAGAAGTTCCTCCAGGAATTCCTCCGGAAGTTCCTCCAGGAATTCCTCCGAAAGTTCCTCCAGGAATTCTCCGGAAGTTCCTCCAGGAAGTTCCTCCAGGAATTCCTCCGGAAGTTCCTCCAGGAATTCCTCCGGAAGTTCCTCCAGGAATTCCTCCGGAAGTTCCTCCAGGAATTCCTCCGGAAGTTCCTCCAGGAATTCCTCCGGAAGTTCCTCCAGGAATTCCTCCGGAAGTTCCTCCAGGAATTCCTCAGGAAGTTCCTCCAGGAATTCCTCAGGAAGTTCCTCCAGGAATTCCTCAGGAAGTTCCTCCAGGAATTCCTCCGGAAGTTCCTCCAGGAATTCCTCCGGAAGTTCCTCCAGGAATTCCTCCGGAAGTTCCTCCAGGAATTCCTCCGGAAGTTCCTCCAGGAATTCCTCCGGAAGTTCCTCCAGGAATTCCTCCGGAAGTTCCTCCAGGAATTCCTCCGGAAGTTCCTCCAGGAATTCCCCCGGAAGTTCCTTCCAGGAATTCCTCCGAAGTTCCTCCAGGAATTCCTCCGGAAGTTCCTCCAGGAATTCCTCCGAAGTTCCTCCAGGAATTCCTCCGAAGTTCCTCCAGGAATTCCTCCGGAAGTTCCTCCAGGAATTCCTCCGAAGTTCCTCCAGGAATTCCTCCGGAAGTTCCTCCAGGAATTCCTCCGGAAGTTCCTCCAGGAATTCCTCCGGAAGTTCCTCCAGGAATTCCTCCGGAAGTTCCTCCAGGAATTCCTCCGGAAGTTCCTCCAGGAATTCCTCCGGAAGTTCCTCAGGAATTCCTCCGGAAGTTCCTCCAGGAATTCCTCCGGAAGTTCCTCCAGGAATTCCTCCGGAAGTTCCTCCAGGAATTCCTCCGGAAGTTCCTCCAGGAATTCCTCCGGAAGTTCCTCCAGGAATTCCTCCGGAAGTTCCTCCAGGAATTCCTCCGGAAGTTCCTCCAGGAATTCCTCCGGAAGTTCCTCCAGGAATTCCTCCGGAAGTTCCTCCAGGAATTCCTCCGGAAGTTCCTCCAGGAATTCCTCCGGGAGTTCCTCCAGGAATTCCTCCGGAAGTTCCTCCAGGAATTCCTCTGGAAGTTCCTCCAGGAATTCCTCCGGAAGTTCCTCCAGGAATTCCTCCGGAAGTTCCTCCAGGAATTCCTCCGGAAGTTCCTCCAGGAATTTCTCCGGAAGTTCCCCCAGGAATTCCTCCGGCAGTTCCTCCAGGTGTTTCTCCGGCAGTTCCTCCGGGAGTTTCTCCGGCAGTTCCTCCAGAAGTTTCTCCGGCAGTTCCTCCAGGAGTTTCTCCGGCAGTTCCTCCAGGTATTCTTCCTCGAGGAATTCTTCCGGAAGTTCGTCCAAGCATGCCTCCAGGAGTTCGTCCAGGAATTCTTTCGGAAGCTCCACCAGGAATTCCTCCTAAAATACCTCCTCATATTTGTTCGGAAGTTCCTCCACGAATTCCTTTGGTAGTTCCTCCGGAAGTTCCTCCAGGAATTCTTCCGGAAGCTCCTCCAGGAATTCTTCCGGAAGCTCCTCCAGGAATTCCTCCGGAAGTTCCTCCAGGAATACCTCCGAAAGTTCCTCCAGGAATAACTCCGAAAGTTCCTCCAGGAATAACTCCGGAAGTTCCTCCAGGAATTCCTCCGGAAGTACCTCCAAGAATTCCTCCGGAAGTTCCTCCAGGAATTCCTCCGGAAGTTCCTCCAGGAATTCCTCCGCAAGTTCCTCTAGGAATTCCTCCGGAAGTTCCTCCAGGAATTCCTCCGGAAGTTCCTCCAGGAATTCCTCCGGAAGTTCCTCCAGGAATTCCTCCGGAAGTTCCTCCAGGAATTCCTCCGGAAGTTCCTCCAGGAATTCCTCCGGAAGTTCCTCCAGGAATTCCTCCGGAAGTTCCTCCAGGAATTCCTCCGGAAGTTCCTCCAGAATTCCTCCGAAGTTCCTCCAGGAATTCCTCCGAAGTTCCTCCAGGAATTCCTCCGGAAGTTCCTCCAGGAATTCCTCCGGAAGTTCCTCCAGGAATTCCTCCGGAAGTTCCTCCAGGAATTCCTCCGGAAGTTCCTCCAGGAATTCCTCCGGAAGTTCCTCCAGGAATTCCTCCGGAAGTTCCTCCAGGAATTCCTCCGGAAGTACCTCCAAGAATTCCTCCGGAAGTTCCTCCAGGAATTCCTCCGGAAGTTCCTCCAGGAATTCCTCCGGAAAACCCTACAGGAATTCCTCCGGAAGTTCCTCCAGGAATTCCTCCGGAAGTTTCTCCAGGAATTCCTCCGGAAATTCCTCCCCGGGAAAAAAATTTTCTTAGACCGTCACCGGGAATCGAACCCAGCTACCCTCATCATGTAAGGAGGCCCACTTACTTCGGACTTCGCATACTCAACAGAAATTATGAGTTCCTTCCGAAATTCATATGGAATTCCACTACACCCACCTCGCGGGAATTCTTCCGGAAAGTTTACCAGAAATTCTTGAAGAACTTCTTATAGAAATCAAATGGCGAAATCTATATCTAGAAAATCTTCCGCACATTCCTCTGGTAATTCTTCCAGAAACTCCTACCCCAGAATTCCTCCAAGGATTCTCTCAGAAAATAAATTATCCTGGAAATTAATTCTCCAGAAGATTATTTAAAAATTTCAACTAGCAATAATCGCACTTCGGTTGTACCTCATTGGTTACAATATCGCCACAGCGCAAAGCTTTTGCTTAAGAATTTTTCCAAGAATTCCTCCACAAATTCTCCCAAGAATCTCTCCGGCAATTCCCACGGAAACTTCTGAAGAATTCGCCCAGAAAATCCTACATGATTTTTCCGGAAATTTCCTGGAAAACTCTTCCGAGATATCATAAGGAAATCGTCGGCGGCGGTGCACAGGTCCGCTTGTCACTTCTTACTTCTCACTTCTGACTTCTTACTTTTCACTTCTCATTTTTCACTTTAACTTCTCAGTTTTTACTTCTCACACTACTGTTCTCATTTCTCAAATTTCTTACTTCTAACTTCGCACTTTTTACTTCTCAGTTCTTATTTTTCATTTCTCACTTCTCGCTTCTCAAATCTCACCTCTTACTTCTTACTTCTCACTTATCACATTTCACAATTTACTTTTCCTTTCTCATTTTAAATTTCTTACTTCTCACTTCACACTTCTCGCTACGAATTTGTCACTTCTCACTTCCTACTTTTCGCTTCTCACTTCTTACTAATCACTTTTCACTTCTCACTTCTCAAATTTCTCACTTTTAACTTCTCTATTTTCACTTCTCAATTCTTACTTCTCATTTCTCACTTTTCACTTTTCATTACATATTCACTTCCTATATCCTATTTTAAGTCGGAGGAGAATCTTTTTTCGATGTTCATAGTGAAAAACATTTCTCTTCCAGCCCTTTTTTCTTTAGAGTAAACCTAGAAGATAAACGAAAATCGTGCCCACTTGATAAATTTCTTTTTTCATTTCATCACTTTTACACCTCACTCACTTTTCGCGAAAATTGTCGATAAGCAATTACAAAAATTTTATGATGGGATGCGGTCACTGTAGCCAGGGCATGAATGGATTAGGTTGTTCCATAAAGGCTTCTCTTTTTACAAATGGAGATGGCACGAATAGGAAGAAAGGAGTAGAAAAAAAGCAAATCAACTTTTCGCGGCACTGTAAGTAAGAGAGAAATTGTTATCTCTCATCTCACCTTTTTTCTTTTCCCGCAAACCGATTTCTCGGCGAGAATCAGCGTGAGGAAGAATTATCTGCTCGAGAGAATAATGATCCCTGCTCACAATATAAGTTTTTTAACTTTTCGGCCAAACGGCATTCGACCACACTGCATTCGGCCAAATGGTCCATCGAGTTAGTGAGATAAAAAAGCTTTGGGAAATTCCTTCGCCTTAGACAATATCGAGTAAAGGAGATATCGACTTACGGAGGTAACGCAGTATGCAAAATTCAAAGGACTTTGAATTTCATAGAGTTTAAGACGATTTCAAGTTACAGAACATGTACACAACCCTCATGATTTATCATAAAGTCTTTAACCTTATAATGGATTTACTATGTTCTGAAAACATGTGTGAATATGTACATTATGTGGAAGATTTTGATTTGAAAAATGTGCTGGAGGGAACTATTTTCTTACGTACCCACAACCCTCGACCCATCGAAGGAAAACTTTTTTTGACCAGAAGTATGGAGTTAGCAGCTTTTGATTTATTTATAAATAATTTGTACTATTTTTTCATTGGCGATTAAATTAATTCTGATATGGAATTGCAAATTTTATAATTCATCGACAAGTTTCTAAGAAAAATTCTTTTTTTTAATGGAGAGTTGATTTTCTTCCCAAAAAATACATTCTCGGCAACTATGAGAACAGAAAAAATCGATTTGTACACCCATTTCCCCCTTGAACAAATCCCAACACGATTGAAAGTTTGAAAGTTTCTCAAATACCATCACAGAAAATCCACTTGTCACCAAAATTCTCTTGAGGCAAAATCGATAATCAACCACTCGCCGTGAGTCACGCAAAGTTCTATGCATCGTTTCACGTCCCTACCGAGAACGTACAGCTCTGAAAAACACGTGTTCGCCAGGGGTAAGAATGTCTATTCTAACACCGGAGTGGCTCTTCTCCACCCAGTACCCGAAAGCAGACATTGATGGAATAATGGTTTCTTGCCGTGCGACACACCTTTTGCTGCCAATCAGCAGAGACGCTTTTTCGGATATAAAGTTGTCCATTCGCGAGCATGAAGCTGCACGCACACGTACGGTGCTGGTATTGGTGCATCGTGTCATGTTTTTCTCAGGACTATGCAAATTCAGAACTTTTGCTGCGCAAGAGGAATGCAAGATCGAACGGAGCAGCAAGTGGCAAGTGTCAATCGTCAGTTACGTGACGGTCGGTAGCTTTTGATGGGTATGGTATTCCGAGGTGCACGTTCCGCCGGTATACGTACTTATGTTTTTTATCACTTCTCACGATGATTATGACGATGAAAATGGTTTAGGTAAATTATCATTAGACTTTCAATTGTCATTAGGAGACTATTATAAATTTTTATGATTTTCATTGGTAAATGCTAGAAGAGTGTACAAATAGGATGCATGTGAAATTATCTTTATATGAAATGATAGTTGTTTAGATTATTTTAGTGCTACTTCGTATTTTAGAAGTCTAGTTTCCAAATAATGACCAATTTTCACTTATTGACTAATTTTCTTTTCTCTCTTCTTACTTCCAGGTATGTATACAACAATCCTTTCGATGAGTGGAACAATTTATTTCATCCAATTGAAGCAAGAAAGGATATGCTCTAGTTCATGATATCATTTAAATATTCAAATGTTTTTGGTTCACCAGCACCATACGACAGGGCAGGGTTCGTATTGTTATAAGTGATATAAGATAAACTGTCTTTAAATGAAATTCACTTGTGCACAGTAATAACTGAGGAAACCGACAAAACCCAAAACAAACGTCATTGCAGATGATAAATGAAAAAGCTACCTTTCGTACCTATGCAACTTGGCAGCGCATCCAATATTTTTCTTTCCTCCCATAGACTTTGCTTCGAGCTTCTGTAGGAGCAACTTTCGCGAGTTTTTGACTATAGCAATGGGTAAAGCATTTTTATACCTTTGAAACCACGAGGTGCTTTTGACTTCGTTAGAGCAGTATGTAGGATTGAATTTCAATATGTTTTGTCTATGTAAATATGGATTTGTTTCTAAAACATATTGAGGTTAATTATTAATCAATAGATACAAATGAAATATGAAAAGAAACAAACATACGAAATCTTTTTCAGCCTAAAACCTATTCATGCAGAACTACAAGATCGCATTGAAAATTTAAAACTTGATCGTCTAATAGTGCAACTAAACGATTATTTGACATTTTGTAACTATCTAATTATATTTCTCTATTATTACGAACCGCATATCTACGTCATTGGTTCGCACTCCCATTGTGTTTGCCGTTATTGTTTGTCTGAATGAATAAGTTTTCACATTCTATGCAATCATGTTGCAGCCACTTCACAGAGCATCCCATTTCTGTTTCCATTTAGCGTTCCTCCCACTACTGCAGTGTCCCACATCCGAATGTATTGAAAATTGGAAGTCCTGCCCCCGCTCGCGTTGTTTATTTATAACTCTGTTAATTTCGTTAAACTGTCATTAGCACTCACTCTCCCAGCCCAGCTGGCAGTGTGCCAATGAGTATGATGGAACTCCGGGGACCAGGTTTTGCCGACGAACAGTCGGGTTCATACTTGATATCACTATCGCTATGAATTTGACGGCTATGAAAAGTTTCAAAATAAACGAATAAGTAAACAACGGAAAATGCTGATATTATGCTGTGTGTGGGCAGAGAAAACTAGGCATTTCATGTTTTTCGCATATAGACATTTGGAAAGTTTATTGATATTTCTCGGGTACTTATTCAAAAGGACGTATGTATTTAGAACAAAGATTAACGTCGATTTGTCCAATCTGATAGCACTCCCACGCAAACCATCACCACAGACAAATAAGGGAAGCCTTCGGCTACCAGTTGGTGGTGTTGGTTTGCCTGGGAGTACCATCAGATTGGACAAATCGAGGTTTGAATCTTTGTTTACAAAATCATATACGTCCTTTTGAATAAGTACCCGAGATTTGTTGACGAGCTAGGTTCGTTATTATATTTCTTTGGTAATCATCACAAAACGCTTACTCAACCGGCATTGCATTTAACAATAGAGATATTGAAGCTTCGTATCTTAGCATTTCCGTTATTATGTGCTTTGATGTTTCTAAGCCACGTTGACATTTGTACATGCGATTGTCAAATATTCACCACGAGTTCTTCATAACTAGAGAAACCTAGGAAGATTTCCTAGTTCAGAAAGCTCCATACTCATTGTGCTTCATGGCATTTCTCGCTTCGAATTTAAGTCAAATCATTTGATGCGAAAATATCTTATCCGGTCGACCCAATTCACATGCTCAGACCGGCTCTTGAGTGTAAAATATACGACGTGGGATCGCAACCATTACCCAAAACTATAAATCTACTCGTTTACCGGGTGCGATATCGCAAACATTAAGCTACTTGTCGTCACCGACCGAAACTCCCGTCAACCCGTGCCCGTCGTCGTCTTTGTCGCAGATGGTCGTCATTAATAGCGGAGGCGAATTTGGTCAATAATAAGTGGACTGTTATTGCACTGGACAGATCGACAATTTCCGATCCGGTTGCTGGTTTGTGTCTTGATGGTTCGTTTTTTTTGCGTTCCAGTTTATGAGATATTATATATTTAACTGAGTTGTCTCTAGGTTCTCTGTCTCTAGAGTCAGTCACATGACTGGGTCGTTCAATTTATGTATATGAAGATGCATGTCCTTGGTTTCACATTTATATCACAATTGATGTTGAAGTAAGTTATTTAGTACATTGGGGTTTATGCCTTCCATTTATTACACTTGCTTTAATAATGCACATTTCCCTAAAAGCTACAAAATCTTAATCTTTTGAGAAAATTTCATTCGGCTGATTATTGCATCGTCTCCAACCGACGCGCGGGCGCTACCCACGACATCGCTACGTTTGAACTGTCCGCTTTCATCAAGCAATTCGGGACCGCTTTGCGATTTAGGCGTAACTTATTTTGTAAACAAACATTGGAAGGCGAATTCCTGCTCCAGGAGGCATTTCCCGAGAAAGCCACGGTATGTATTCGGCAGAGTAGGCTTTCCTCTATCAGATGGGGGAACTAGTTTTGAGGAAAATCGCTTGCATTCTGCTGAATCCATGAAACAATGTTTGTTTACAAAATAAGTTACGCCCAAATCGCAAAGCGGTCCCGAATTGTGTTTTTGACGTAAACTACGTCTAAGGGGAAGACTCGGATACAGGGTGTAAAATGAAAATTTCAAAATTGAGACCGTCAC
>NW_026943185.1:0-16972 GCF_024139115.2 Armigeres subalbatus
TGAGAGTTTGAAAACGTTGTTTTAACTATTATGTTGCGCATTTGCACGCATTGATATCCATCTGCCTGATGCAAATTGCAATCCTTACTAGAATAACCGTTTAACGAACTTCTGTGCGTTTTACTTTGCTCCACATACTAATCCGTGCCTCTTCTCTTGTTTTCTTGTTTCAGGAGACATCACCGCCGTTTTCACAACGAAAGCCAAAGGACACGAACTGATCGAAATCATGGAACAGAAAGGCTACAAAGTGACGATGGCAATCATCGAAGGAAGTCGCCACATCCGATCGCTGGCCAACATCAATCGGTAAGAAACTGCGTGTGTCAAAGTCGAACGGTAACATTGATCTTTTACGATTTCACTCTCCCACCCTCCCGTAGAACATCGGTGCTGTTCGTTTCGGTTTCGTTCATCGTGCTGATGATCATCTCGTTGGTGTGGTTGGTGTTTTACTACGTGCAGCGGTTCCGGTATTTGCAAACCAAAGACAAACAGTCGGTAAGTGTCCGGGTTGTTTCTTTGTTGGTGGTACACACTGGGGCAGTACTCGCTTTTCGATGAACAATATTATTTACTCTGACGAAATGCATTGTTAAGCACATTTCATTCATGACTTTTACAAATAGCTGTAGTGACTATGAGTGGGGTCAGTGTACCAACAACAACAAAAAGAAGAAAGAAGTCTTACAATTTAATTCATGGATTAACTTCTTTCATCATTCCTTTCTTCCATTCAACAGAGGCGACTATGCAACGTAGCGAAGCGAATCATTGCCAAAATTCCTACCAAGAGTATTAAATCAGATGACAAGGTAAGTTCTCCCCCGAGACCTCCAGCGCTCATTTCTAGGTTCATGTTTTGGCGAAATAAACCGACTGAAAGTGATGATTGAATCAGCACATTTTCGTTGAATTGTGGAAAAATGATTCATTCATAGTTTAGCTACGGTATGGAGCTATTTTTGTTTCGTTCATTACGTAGCGGTAGCGTAGGAAAATGGAAGAGAACAGTAACAAGAGCAGCTGTCGAGATGTTCGCTAGATCGCGGGTCATTAGTCTTTGCTGGTGAGTTGCGTCCGGTTGGTGATTGGGTTGAACTGCTACATTCGCTGGGTATGGGGTTTTTGCACTCTTTATGGGAGAAATATTTCTAAACGCGCTTGTTGGATTTTGCGATACTGAATTTAATAAATCACACATTTTTTCTAATTCTGTAAGATGAGAAATTGTACATTGCTTTCTCAAATATAAACAACAATTATAACATTGTTTCACCATACCAGCAGACCACACTGTCGTTATGGATATTTATATATATTTTTTGATACCGGAATAAGCTGGAAATTCATTAGACAGGATTCAGTAACGATATTTGAAGAAAAAGAGATAATTGAGTTCAGTAGTTTAAATGGAGAAATTAATTCTGGACATACATAGGTACTTAATTATGGTGATGTGGAAGGTGCTATTCTATTTTCCAAGGGAGAAAAATGTTTCTGAAATGACTGAAAACCCAATTGATACATTAGCTACTGGAAGATAACTGCATCAGTTGTGTGGTTCAAAAATGTTTGGTTCTTAGCATTCTTAACTATTGGCAATTTGACAATATCTAACAGCATGAAAATATTGCAAATTCATCTACTGGTGGAGAGACTTGATTCCCTTTGCTTTACCGAGAACCAAAGTAGTTTTGTTCAAGCATATTTTTTAGTATAAATCCCGTAGACAATTATGTGATGAGTTACATTTTTTATTCACAACCGTATTGATTCTGAAGAACAGTATATTTGTTTTGACCCTCCCAAATATTTGTTTACTGGCCACGCAAAATTTGAACAACTTCTCCTAACAATGACCAAATGCTATGATTTTTCACATTACAAAGCCACAAATATGCTAAATGAGCTGACTGGCCAAAATGTCAACATTCCGTCACAATTTTAGGACACTTGATCCCTCAATTGCCATCCACACAAAAATTTTGCAAAAAAAAAAAAATTTGTTCTCAGGCAGCTGGTCTTGCGTAGATTAGACAGATTTTATGAAGAGTTGGCTCGAAAAAATATTTTGATAATTTAGGACACCTGGTTCAATTCCATTTTTTGTAGTATAAAAAGCAGCAACGGTATATCAACGCGATCAAATGGCTTTCTAGGGTCCGTATATAGAGCTTCTACATAGTTGTTGAGGTCGAGCGACCTTTACCAGTGATTCCGACCTTTACCAGCGACCAGTGATTCTATCTTTTTTGCTTCGAAAAATTTTGGAATGCAAGCGATAAGGGCTGTGCCACAATAATAACGTACGTCTGATTTTCAGCCAGATTTAAATATTAGTACTACATAAAATGTTTCCATATTTTTTAGAAGATTCCAGATTCTAGGGAGTTATTAAAAAGCCAAAATAAAGGAGTACTCCTTAGTGAGCTCATTTGCCAATTTTTTCATAAATACTAATGGAGTCGTGTACGGGTCAGACCCCTTTGAAGTATCCAAGTTCATTGGAGAGTCGAAAATTTCCTGAATTGGATTTACACCAGCGGCTCTCAGCGTTTTCTTTGAGAGGTACCCCTTTGAACTTTTACATATCATTTTTCGCTGAAAATAAGCATAGCTCATGAGATAGGTGAGAAACTGATCTGAAAACTAACGAAATATAGGCAATCCAAAAAATTGTCTGATTTTTTTTCTGGATGTATAGTAGGGTGGCTCAAAAAACACTTTTTCAAATTTTTTGATGGGCCGCCCTCTAATTGGGTTCTGTTTGGTGCCCTGATGCTCTGGGCAAATTTTAAGCCAAATCGGTCAACGTTTGGGCGGAGCTAAACTCATTGGAAATTTATATGGAAAAATGTATGCAAAAATATCCCAAAACAGTGATTTGCAGTTGGACGGCACAATTTACGATCAAGAACCATGATACTCTTTCAGTTCTTGTAGAATTAAATACAGAATGATGTGCTGAAAACCGCGAGAAGATTAGAGTTTATTAGGCAAAGATTTTAGCATTTTACTGGAGTGTAGTAGGGGTGAATTTATTTCTTTTCAAAGGTAAAAGAAACGAAATTTACTCAAACCCCACTTCAGAGAAATGCTAATAACTTAGCTGGGCAAACTCCAATCTTCTCACGGTTTTCTGCATAAAATTCTGTATTTAGTTCTACAAGAACTGAAAGAGTATCATGGTTCTTGATCGTAAGTTGTGCCGTCTAACTGCAATTCACTGTTTTTGGATGTTTCTGCATACATTTTTGCATATAAACTTCCAACGAGTTTAGCACCACCCAAACGTTGACCGATTTGGCTGAAATTTTGTCCAGAGCATCAGGGCATCAAATAGAACCGAATAAGAAGGCGGCCCATCAAAAAATTGAAAAAAAGTTTTTCCCATACAAATTTGAGCCACCCTAATGTATAGTCATTTTATACATCATGCTTCCTATAAGACATTAACTACTTTTGGAGTCTTCTGATCCTCTTCAACGGAGACTTCCGAGCCTTTTGAAAGGAAGCTTTTGAAGCCTCTTAAAAAGAGGCTTCCAAAGCCTTTTGAAAGGAGGCTTCCATAGCCTCTTGAAAGGAGGCTTCCATAGCCTCTTGAAAGGAGGCTTTCAAAGCCTCTTGAAGAAGGCTTCCAAAGCCTCTTGAAGGGAGGCTTCCAAAGCCTCTTGAAAGGAGGCTTCCAAAGCCTCTTGGAAGGATGCTTCCAAAGCCTCTTGAAAGGAGGCTTCCAAAGCCTCTTGAAAGGAGGCTTCCAAAGCCTCTTGAAAGGAGGCTTCCAAAGCCTCTTGAAAGGAGGCTTCCAAAGCCTCTTGAAAGGAGGCTTCCAAAGCCTCTTGAAAGGAGGCTTGCAAAGCCTCTTGAAAGGAGGCTTCCAAAGCCTCTTGAAAGGAGGCTTCCAAAGCCTCTTGAATGGAGGCTTCCAAAGCCTCTTGAAAGGAGGCTTCCAAAGCCTCTTGAAAGGAGGCTTCCGGGCCTATTGAAAGGAGGCTTCCAAAGCCTCTTGAAAGGAGGCTTCCAAAGCCTCTTGAAAGGAGGCTTCCAAAGCCTCTTGAAAGGAGGCTTCCAAAGCCTCTTGAAAGGAGGCTTCCAAAGCCTCTTGAAAGGAGGCTTCCAAAGCCGCTTGAAAGGAGGCTTCCTAAACCTCTTGAAAGGAGGCTTCCAAAGCCTCTTGAAAGGAGGCTTCCAAAGCCTCTTGAAAGGAGGCTTCCAAAGCCTCTTGAAAGGAGGCTTCCAAAGCCTCTTGAAAGGAGGCTTCCAAAGCCTCTTGAAAGGAGGCTTCCAAAGCCTCTTGAAAGGAGGCTTCCAAAGCCGCTTGAAAGGAGGCTTCCTAAACCTCTTGAAAGGAGGCTTCCAAAGCCTCTTGAAAGGAGGCTTCCAAAGCCTCTTGAAAGGAGGCTTCCAAAGCCTCTTGAAAGGAGGCTTCCAAAGCCTCTTGAAAGGAGGCTTCCAAAGCCTCTTGAAAGGAGGCTTCCAAAGCCTCTTGAAAGGAGGCTTCCAAAACCTCTTGAAAGGAGGCTTAAAGCCTCTTGAAAGGAGGCTTCCAAAGCCTCTTGAAAGGAGGCTTCCAAAGCCTCTTGAAAGGAGGCTTCCAAAGCCTCTTGAAAGGAGGCTTCCAAAGCCTCTTGAAAGGAGGTTTCAAAGCCTCTTGAAAGGAGGCTTCCAAAGCCTCTTGAATGGAGGCTTCCAAAGCCTCTTGAAAGGAGGCTTCCAAAGCCTCTTGAAAGGAGGCTTCCAAAGCCTCTTGAAAGGAGGCTTCCAAAGCCAAAGCCAAAATCTCTTGAAAGGAGACTTCCAAAGTCTCTTGAAAGAAGGCTTCAAAAGCCTCTTGAAAGGAGGCTTGAGCCTCTTGAAAGGAGGCCTTTGAGCCTCTGAAAGGAGGCCTGAGCCTCTTGAAAGGAGGCCCTGAGCCTCTTGAAAGGATGCTGGAGCCTCTTGAAAGGAGGCTTGAGCCTCTTGGAAAGGAGGCTTCTGAGCCTCTTGAAAGGAGGCTCTGAGGCCTCTTGAAAGGAGGCTCTGAGCCTCTTGAAAGGAGGCTCTGAGCCTCTCTTGAAAGGAGGCTCTGAGCCTCTTGAAAGGAGGCTCTGAGCCTCTGAAAGGAGGCTTCTGAGCCTCTTGAAAGGAGGCCTGAGCCTCTTGAAAGGAGGCCTGAGCCTCTTGAAGGAGGCTTCCAGGCCTCTTGAAAGGAGGCCTGAGCCTCTTGAAAGGAGGCTTGAGCCTCTTGAAAGGAGGCTTCCTGAGTCTCTTGAAAGGAGGCTCTGAGTCTCTTGAAAGGAGGCCTGAGTCTCTTGAAAGGAGGCTCTGAGCCTCTTGGAAAGGAGGCTCTGAGCCTCTTGAAAGGAGGCCTGAGCCTCTTGAAAGGAGGCTTCCAAGCCTCTTGAAAGGAGGCTTAAGCCTCTTGAAAGGAGGCTCTGAGAGCCTCTTGAAAGGAGGCTTCTGAGCCTCTTGAAAGGAGGCCTGAGCCTCTTGAAAGGAGGCCTGAGCCTCTTGAAAGGAGGCCTGAGCCTCTTGAAAGGAGGCTTCCAAACATCTTGAAAGAAGGCAATTTATTAGGAACAAACACCTGTTTGAAAGATGTTGCGCGTGCTGCTTGGGGAGGCTTCCGAGCCTCTTGAAAGGAGGCTTCCGAGCCTCTTGAAAGGAGGCTTCCGAGCCTCTTGAAAGGAGGCTTCCGAGCCTCTTGAAAGGAGGCTTCCGAGCCTCTTGAAAGGAGGCCTGAGCCTCTTGAAAGGAGGCTTCCAGGCCTCTTGAAAGGAGGCCTGAGCCTCTTGAAAGGAGGCTTCTGAGCCTCTTGAAAGGAGGCTTCTGAGCCTCTTGAAAGGAGGCTTCTGAGCCTCTTGAAAGGAGGCCTGAGCCTCTTGAAAGGAGGCCTGAGCATCTTGAAAGGAGGCTCTGAGGCCTCTTGAAAGGAGGCTTCTGAGCCTCTTGAAAGGAGGCTCTGAGCCTCTTGAAAGGAGGCTTCTGAGCCTCTTGAAAGGAGGCTCTGAGCCTCTTGAAAGGAGGCTTCTGAGCCTCTTGAAAGGAGGCTCTGAGCCTCTTGAAAGGAGGCCTGAGCCTCTTGAAAGGAGGCTTCTGAGCCTCTTGAAAGGAGGCCTGAGCCTCTTGAAGGAGGCGAGGCCTCTTGAAAGGAGGCTTGAGCCTCCTGAAAGGAGGCTCTGAGCCTCTTGAAAGGAGGCTCTGAGCCTCTTGAAAGGAGGCCTGAGCCTCTTGAAAGGAGGCCTGAGCCTCTTGAAAGGAGGCTTCTGAGCTCTTGAAAGGAGGCTTCTGAGCCTCTTGAAAGGAGGCTTCTGAGCCTCTTGAAAGGAGGCCTGAGCCTCTTGAAAGGAGGCTTCCGAGCCTCTTGAAAGGAGGCTTCCGAGCCTCTTGAAAGGAGGCTTCCGAGCCTCTTGAAAGGAGGCTTCCGAGCCTCTTGAAAGGAGGCTTCCGAGCCTCTTGAAAGGACCCAAGTAACACCTCTTGTTTCTCAGTGAGTAACAACAACTGTGGTGTGACTTACTAAAGGTCTGACTTATGCACAACACGTCGTATTTGGAACTCCTTTGTGACACAAAAAGCGCAAGAGGTGGAGCTTATTTGCAACATTTTGCGGCTACAATGAAAATAAAAACACAAAAACCAACCGGGAATCGAACCATGAACCTTGAGATTTGCAACCTTCTACTATAACCATCACACCAACAATTCTATTTGGAGATTCTGCTACAAGTGCACTACATAAACAACAAAGTCATTTGTAACTTCATTGTACCTTATACGGAACATGCTGAGGACTGTCAAACATAAAATACTGCTCAGCTGAGCTCGAAGTGTTTTGCAACATATCAGAAACATTGTCGTAACAGCAATTAACCGAAGTGTTATTAATTCTGCAACTTATCTGTTTTGTTTCTGATATGAAACACATCGAATTTTAAACCACCCAAGAAGTCAGATGGGTAGAATATTGCGACGCCACTTAAACGGAAATGAAACATTGTGATTTTCTGAAACTGGGAAGTGGCTTTAATGTGACTCGATGTATTGCCAGTGTCTTCAATGCAATTTATTAGGAACAAACACCTATTTGAAAGATGTTGCGCGTGCTGCTTGGGGAGGCTTCCGAGCCTCTTGAAAGGAGGCTTCCGAGCCTCTTGAAAGGAGGCTTCCGAGCCTCTTGAAAGGAGGCTTCCGAGCCTCTTGAAAGGAGGCTTCCAATCATCTTGAAAGGAGGCTTCTGAGCCTCTTGAAAGGAGGCTTCTGAGCCTCTTGAAAGGAGGCTCTGAGCCTCTTGAAAGGAGGCTTCTGAGCCTCTTGAAAGGAGGCTTCTGAGCCTCTTGAAAGGAGGCTCTGAGCCTCTTGAAAGGAGGCTCTGAGCCTCTTGAAAGGAGGCCTGAGCCTCTTGAAAGGAGGCTTCCTGAGCCTCTTGAAAGGAGGCCTGAGCCTCTTGAAAGGAGGTTTCCTGAGCCTCTTGAAAGGAGGCCTGAGCCTCTTGAAAGGAGGCTTCTGAGCCTCTTGAAAGGAGGCTTCCTGAGCCTCTTGAAAGGAGGCTTGAGCCTCTTGAAAGGAGGCTCTGAGCCTCTTGAAAGGAGGGCTGAGCCTCTTGAAAGGAGGCCTGAGCCTCTTGAAAGGAGGCTTGAGCCTCTTGAAAGGAGGCTTCTGAGCCTCTTGAAAGGAGGCTTCCTGAGCCTCTTGAAAGGAGGCTCTGAGCCTCTTGAAAGGAGGCTTCTGAGCTCTCTTGAAAGGAGGCTTCTGAGCCTCTTGAAAGGAGGCTTCTGAGCCTCTTGAAAGGAGGCTTCTGAGGCCTCTTGAAAGGAGGCTTCTGAGCCTCTTGAAAGGAGGCCTGAGCCTCTTGAAAGGAGGCCTGAGCTCTTTGAAAGGAGGCTTTGAGCCTCTTGAAAGGAGGCTTCTGAGCTCTTGAAAGGAGGCTTCCTGAGCCTCTTGAAAGGAGGCTTGAGCCTCTTGAAAGGAGGCCTGAGCCTCTTGAAAGGAGGCTCTGAGCCTCTTGAAAGGAGGCTTCTGAGCCTCTTGAAAGGAGGCTCTGAGCCTCTTGAAAGGAGGCTTCTGAGCCTCTTGAAAGGAGGCTTCTGAGCCTCTTGAAAGGAGGCTCTGAGCCTCTTGAAAGGAGGCTCTGAGCCTCTTGAAAGGAGGCTTCTGAGCCTCTTGAAAGGAGGCTTCTGAGCCTCTTGAAAGGAGGCTTCTGAGCCTCTTGAAAGGAGGCCTGAGCCTCTTGAAAGGAGGCTTGAGCCTCTTGAAAGGAGGCTTGAAGGAGGCTTGAGCTCTTGAAAGGAGGCTTCTGAGCCTCTTGAAAGGAGGCTGGAGCCTCTTGAAAGGAGGCTTCTGAGCCTCTTGAAAGGAGGCCTGAGCCTCTTGAAAGGAGGCCTGAGCCTCTTGAAAGGAGGCTTCTGAGCCTCTTGAAAGGAGGCCTGAGCCTCTTGAAAGGAGGCTTCTGAGCCTCTTGAAAGGAGACTTGAGCCTCTTGAAAGGAGACTTGAGCTCTTGAAAGGAGGCTTCTGAGCCTCTTGAAAGGAGGCTTGAGCCTCTTGAAAGGAGGCTTCTGAGCCTCTTGAAAGGAGGCTCTGAGCCTCTTGAAAGGAGGCTTGAGCCTCTTGAAAGGAGGCTCTGAGCCTCTTGAAAGGAGGCTTCTGAGCCTCTTGAAAGGGAGGCTTCTGAGCCTCTTGAAAGGAGGCTTCTGAGCCTCTTGAAAGGAGGCTTGAGCCTCTTGAAAGGAGGCCTGAGCCTCTTGAAGGAGGCTTCTGAGCCTCTTGAAAGGAGGCTTCTGAGCCTCTTGAAAGGAGGCTTCTGAGCCTCTTGAAAGGAGGCTCTGAGCCTCTTGAAAGGAGGCTTCTGAGCCTCTTGAAAGGAGGCTTCTGAGCCTCTTGAAAGGAGGCTCTGAGCCTCTTGAAAGGAGGCCTGAGCCTCTTGAAAGGAGGCTTCTGAGCCTCTTGAAAGGAGGCCTGAGCCTCTTGAAAGGAGGCTTCTGAGCCTCTTGAAAGGAGGCTTCTGAGCCTCTTGAAAGGAGGCTTCTGAGCCTCTTGAAAGGAGGCTTCTGAGCCTCTTGAAGGAGGCTCTGAGCCTCTTGAAAGGAGGCTCTGAGCCTCTTGAAAGGAGGCTTCTGAGCCTCTTGAAAGGAGGCTTCTGAGCCTCTTGAAAGGAGGCCTGAGCCTCTTGAAAGGAGGCTCTGAGCCTCTTGAAAGGAGGCCTGAGCCTCTTGAAAGGAGGCTTCTGAGCCTCTTGAAAGGAGGCTCTGAGCCTCTTGAAAGGAGGCCTGAGCCTCTTGAAAGGAGGCCTGAGCCTCTTGAAAGGAGGCCTGAGCCTCTTGAAAGGAGGCTTCCGAGCTTCTTGAAAGGAGACTTCCGAGCCTCTTGAAAGGAGGCTTCCGAGTCTCTTGAAAGGAGGCTTCCGAGCCTCTTGAAAGGAGGCTTCCGAGCCTCTTGAAAGGAGGCTTCCGAGCCTCTTGAAAGGAGGCTTCCGAACATCTTGAAAGAAGGCAATTTATTAGGAACAAACACCTGTTTGAAAGATGTTGCGCGTGCTGCTTGGGGAGGCTTCCGAGCCTCTTGAAAGGAGGCTTCCGAGCCTCTTGAAAGGAGGCTTCCGAGCATCTTGAAAGGAGGCTTCCGAGCCTCTTGAAAGGAGGCTTCCGAGCCTCTTGAAAGGAGGCTCTGAGGCCTCTTGAAAGGAGGCTTCTGAGCCTCCTGAAAGGAGGTTTCTGAGCCTCTTGAAAGGAGGCTCTGAGCCTCTTGAAAGGAGGCTCTGAGCCTCTTGAAAGGAGGCTCTGAGCCTCTTGAAAGGAGGCTTCTGAGCCTCTTGAAAGGAGGCCTGAGCCTCTTGAAAGGAGGCTTCTGAGCCTCTTGAAAGGAGGCTCTGAGCCTCTTGAAAGGAGGCTTCTGAGCCTCTTGAAAGGAGGCTTCTGAGCCTCTTGAAAGGAGGCTTCTGAGCCTCTTGAAAGGAGGCTCTGAGCCTCTTGAAAGGAGGCTTCTGAGCCTCTTGAAAGGAGGCTTGAGCCTCTTGAAAGGAGGCTTCTGAGCCTCTTGAAAGGAGGCTTCTGAGCCTCTTGAAAGGAGGCTTCTGAGCCTCTTGAAAGGAGGCTTCTGAGCCTCTTGAAAGGAGGCCTGAGCCTCTTGAAAGGAGGCCTGAGCCTCTTGAAAGGAGGCCTGAGCCTCTTGAAAGGAGGCTTCCTGAGCCTCTTGAAAGGAGGCTTCCTGAGCCTCTTGAAAGGAGGCCTGAGCCTCTTGAAAGGAGGCTTCCTGAGCCTCTTGAAAGGAGGCTTCTGAGCCTCTTGAAAGGAGGCCTGAGCTTCTTGAAAGGAGACTTGAGCCTCTTGAAAGGAGGCCTGAGTCTCTTGAAAGGAGGCTTCTGAGCCTCTTGAAAGGAGGCTTCCGAGCCTCTTGAAAGGAGGCTTCTGAGCCTCTTGAAAGGAGGCTTATGAGCCTCTTGAAAGGAGGCTTCCGAGCCTCTTGAAAGGAGGCTTCCGAGCCTCTTGAAAGGAGGCTTCCGAGCCTCTTGAAAGGAGGCTTCCAAACATCTTGAAAGAAGGCTTCCAAACATCTTGAAAGGAGACTTCCGAGCTTTTTAAAGGAGGCTTCCGAGCCTCTTGAAAGGAGGCTTCTGAGCCTCTTGAAAGGAGGATTCCGAGCCTCTTGAAAGGAGGATTCCGAGCCTCTTGAAAGGAGGCTTCCGAGCCTCTTGAAAGGAGGCTTCCGAGCCTCTTGAAAGGAGGCTTCCGAGCCTCTTGAAGGGAGGCTTCCTAGCCTCTTGAAAGCCTCCTTCAAGAATTCCTCCGGAAGTTTCTCCGGAAGTTCCTCCAGGAATTCCTCCGGAAGTTCCTCCAGGAATTCCTCCGGAAGTTCCTCCAGGAATTCCTCCGGAAGTTCCTCCAGGAATTCCTCCGGAAGTTCCTCCAGGAATTCCTCCGGAAGTTCCTCCAGGAATTCCTCCGGAAGTTCCTCCAGGAATTCCTCCGGAAGTTCCTCCAGGAATTCCTCCGGAAGTTCCTCCAGGAATTCCTCCGGAAGTTCCTCCAGGAATTCCTCCGGAAGTTCCTCCAGGAATTCCTCCGGAAGTTCCTCCAGGAATTCCTCCGGAAGTTCCTCCAGGAATTCCTCCGGAAGTTCCTCCAGGAATTCCTCCGGAAGTTCCTCCAGGAATTCCTCCGGAAGTTCCTCCAGGAATTCCTCCGGAAGTTCCTCCAGGAGTTCATCCAGAAGTTCCTCCAGGAATTCCTCCGGAAGTTCCTCCCGGAATTCCTGCCGTAACTTCGGAAGAATTCCAGGAGAAATTTCTAGAGGAATTCCAGGAGGAATTCCTGGAGGAAATTGCGGAGGAATTCCCGACGGAACTTGCGGAAGATTTCCTGAAAGAACTTTCCGAGGAATTCATGAAGGAACTTCCTAGGGAATTCTTGGAGGAACTACCGAGGGAACTCCTGGAGAAACTTTCGAAGAAATTCTCTTCCCGAGGAATTTTTGAAGTTACCAGACAACTGGAGGAACTTGCGGAGGAATTCCCGACGGAACTTGCGGAAGATTTCCTGAAAGAACTTTCCGGGGAACTCTTGGAGGAACTGCCGAGAAAGCTTCTGGAGAAAGTTTCGAAGAAATTCGTGGAGAATTCTCCGGAGGAATTTTTGAAGAAACTACCAAACTAATCTCTGGAGGAATATCCAGAGGGAATAATGGAGAAACTTCCTAAAGAATTTCTAGAGAATATTTTGAAGGTATTCCTGGAGAATTTGTCAAAACATCCTTATAAATAAATCCGGATGATTTTTTGGATGCATTTATGGAGGAATTCCCGGAGATACTTCTGGTGAAATTCTTGTAGGAACTTCTAGAAGAATTTTCGGCGAAACTTTCGGATAAACTTTCTGAGAAATTTTTAGAGGATTTTCTGGAAAATCTCCTGGAGAAACTTAAAAAGGAATTTCTGGAGAAAGCTTCAGAAGAATATCTTGAGGTACTTCCGGATGAAGTTTAGGAGGACTTTACGAAGGAATTTCTGGGGGAGCTGGTGGAGGAATTCTCGGAGGAATTTCGGATGAAATTCCTGGTAGGACTTGTAGGAAAACTTGCGGAGGAATTCCTAGAGGAACTTATATGAAACGAATATTTTTGATTAAAAAAATGGATAATCGAAGTATTTGGCTAATTTTAAGAAATCTCTTACAATTGCATTCTAAACTTCATGTAAAAAACACTAATTCCAAGTAATTGTTTGCAGTCCGTGATCTACAGAGATCCAAAAAAAATCTTACACATCTTACACATCCTTGTAAACATCTGAATCTATCAAGATATTTAATTAGCCTCCAGTAGGGTGGCTCAAATTAGTATGGAAAAACTTTTTTCAATTTTTTCGATGGGATGAAGTTCATATGGAAAAATGTATGCAGAAACATCGAAAAACAGTGATTTGCAGTTAGACGGTACAATTTACTATGAAGAACTATGATACTCATTCAGATCTTGAAGAATTTAATACAGAATGTTATGCTGAAAACCGCGAAAAGATTAGTGTTTGCCCAGTGAAGTTATTAGCATTTCTCTGCAGTGGGGTCCGAGCAAATTTCGTTTCTTTTACCTTTGAAAAGAAATAAATTCACCCATACAACACTTCAGTAAAATGCTAATGTCTTTGCCTAGTTAACTCTAATCTTCTCGCGGTTTTCAGCATAACATTCTGTATTTAATTCTACGAGAACTGAATGAGTATCATAGTTTTTCATCGTAAATTGAACCGTCTAAGTGATTTGCAGCACTGTTTTTCGATGTTTCTGCATACATTTTTTCATATAGACTTCCAACGAGTTTAGCACCGCCCAAACGTTGACCGATTTGGCTGAAATTTTGTCCAGAGCATCAGGGAATCAAATAGAACATAATGAGAGGGTGGCCCATCGAAAAAAATGAAAAAGTGTTTTTTGAGCCACCCTAGCCTCCAGCCTCCATTGAACAACTCAGTTTTAAGTCTTTTTAAAATATCCCGAATACTTTAAATGTTTCTACAAGGTCAAGGATCACAGACTCCAAAAATAAATTCAGTCACATTTTCAAGGGCACACCACTCAATACGGAGGCAGCGGACAACTTTTGTTTTTATTATTTCAGCTTTGCGGCGAATGAAAATGACAGTTGTGCGATGCTTTCATATTGAGTGGTGTGCCCTTGAAAACGCAAGTGAATTTTGTTTTGGATTCCGAGATGCTTGTCTTTAATATCTTGTCTGAATAAATATAAGCCCGAAATCTCGACTTGAAAAACTGTCCAAAACCGTATACATTGTGGGTTGCTTATCCGTTTTGCTTACGTTTTGTATTTTAGTACAAAACGTATCAAACGGATTACTAAACGCAAACTCAAACGCAACGTATCCATTGTGCTCCGGCCTTTAAGAGCCTCGCAGAATGGGTATGTATGCGTACGTTTTGGCATTTTTCCCATGGGAAAACTGTCAAAACCCACGCAAACGTATCCATTGTGTTTGGCCAATTAGCTTAGTGGGGGTGTTATGCTAATAATAATAATAATAAGAAGAAGCATAGCTGCCGCAATCTGGCAAAGTGACGTATACGCCATTTTCAAAAAAATGTGTTAACGAGTATTAATCATCGTACTCTTTAACAGAAAAATGGAAAACATGTATGTTGTAAAATGGCGCATACGTCACTTTTTTAGATTACGGCAGATAAGCACTCGTTGTTTGTTGGTTTTGTTGAGCAGGTGCTCAATATTTTCAAAGAGCAATGACACTGAAGAAAGGTTTTTCAAGTCGGCAATAATACGGTGGTTTGCGTTCTTCTGGTACGAATAGCCTTTATAAGTTTTCCTGTTAATGTAGCATTATGCGCACGTCGGCCTCTTTCCGTAGAATTGCCTGGCAGTCCGCACATAAAGGAGCCACAAACACACTGATAAGGCATTCAGCTGACTGTGAATTATCCACAATTTCCGTAGGGGATTGGACTGTATTCATCAATGAGGGTCTCATTAAGTTTATCGTAGCATTGTGGTAGAGCACCCGTCTAGCGTAATGGGAGGTGTGGGTTCGATTCCCACCAGTAGGCAGTGGATATTTTTGCATGTTTCATAAATATTCTTCTCCTCAAACACTTGTTTTCAGTTTTCAGTATTGCTTTTCGCTAACTTTCATCTGCTCAGTGACTGAGTAAAATTGTATTGCCGTCTCTTTTTTCCCTGGAAAGTTTTTTTTTTCAATTTCCGACTGAAAACTATGAGTAGTTTTGGGGCCCCTTTGCGCATGTCCTATCGATAACTCTTTCGTATGAGAGTTTGCATGGTTTGCTCGTTTCGAGTCGAGATGCACAATGTCACCCCTGTTTTTGACGAAAATTGAGTAAAGTTTCCATGGGAAGAAAAGAGACGGCAATATAATTTTACTCAGTCACAGAGCAGATGAAAGTTAGAGCGTAATGCACTGTAAGACGTGTTATATTTCGTTCTTTTTTATATGATAGTTTTACAAAATTTACGATAATTGTTTAAGGAAACTCTAGGGGTGCTACATGAATTTGGAAAATCCTTCAAGATTTCCGAAGAAAGCCTCTGGAAATTCCGGAGAATTCTTTTAAAAAATCTGGAGAAGTCCAAAAATCTTGGATAATAAAACAGTTTTTTGGAAACCATGGAGATTTTCTTCGGATTTTTTTGGAGAATTTCTCCGGGAGTTGTTTTAAATATTCTACCAAACTCGTCTTGGAATTTCCCCAAAAACTCCTCTTAGAACGTCGTCAAGAAATTCCTCATACTTATTCAGGAATTTTTCTTCAAGAATATTTTGGGATATTTCATTTCAATAATTCATCCAGGAGGAAGTTCTGTACGTTTGATCCGTACTACTTGAGCAAGATGATTTAATGTAAACGTTATTTTATTATTAACTAGCAGACCCGACAAACTTCGTTTTGCCTGAAATCTATTTATACTCTGATTAGTTATCGAGTTGTGTCGAAATTTCTGTTTCATTTGTATGTATGGGAGCCCCCCTTTCCAAAGGGGAAAGGGGCTTCGAACCACATTAAGAACCTCCCCCGGTCCCAAAAACCTCTGCATACAAAATCACGCCAATCAGTTCAGTAGTTTCCTAATCTATAAGGTTCAGACAGACAGAAATTCATTTTTATGTATATAGATTTTCCATTACAACACTGAAATAAATGATATATACATTTTATGCAACTCATTTAAACAACCATTTCTTCGATATGGAAAAATTGCCCGCTTTAAATATACCTATGCAAAAAAATCGAACCAAACGTGTATTATATCGATAGGTTCTATAACACGTTCAGGATTATGACTTGACAAATATAAAAAAGTTTTACTAATGCGTCTCCAATTTACTAAGTGGACAGTACAATTTTAAACTTTGTGTGATTCAGTCATTTCGCTTCGTCCATTTAGTTCAAAAGAATAAATCATTCTAAAAGTTTTAACCAAATATTTGTTTTCCCACAGGAAATCGACAACGACTGTTGTGCCATCTGCATCGAGCCATACAAAGTAACGGATGTGATACGCGTTCTTCCTTGCAAGTGAGTATTCAACGACGCTTCATGACTCTATCCCGCACTCGAACTATTCTTCATCAACGCGCTTTTCCTTTTTTCCAGGCACGAATTCCACAAGACCTGCATCGATCCGTGGCTGCTCGAGCACCGCACCTGCCCGATGTGCAAGATGGACATCCTCAAGCATTACGGCTTTGTGGTGGGTTCCTCACTCGGTTCCTCAACGTCCTCGACTTCCTCGTCCGCCCCGACCAATCCCATCATTGCCGATTACTTTAGCGTAGCGGTCCCGCCGCCCCCTTCCAACAGTTCGACCACCACGTCGTCGTCGTCATCGACGACGGCGGCGGTGGGCGGTGGTGGGGGTGCTTCCACCACCACCACCAGCCGAGTGTTGATTGCCGGCGGCGATAGCGGCAACAGTAGTAGTAGCAATAGTAGTAATAGTCATAGTGGTAGTTCCGCGGAGCCAGATCAGATCGTTACGATCATAATCAACATCAATAGCGGGCCGGCTGATAGCGGCATCTCGACCTCCGTTACCGGGTCCGGTGGGAGTGGTGGCAGCAACAGCAGCGGGGGTAGTAGCACCAACAGCTTGATGACGACATCGACAGCGACAATGTAGTAGTCGACAAATTACCGACGTCTGATTACTGGGGGAGTGTGGGTTCGGGAAAAGCAGAAGGAAACGGGTTTTCCTAATCATTTAGAGTTAATCGAAGCGCACGCGAACTGAGAGTGCGTTTCATGTGTGAGGTGTTTTTTTTTCGACGGAGTTCTGAAATGTGTTTTATTGTATGTATTCGAGTAATTCTAATGATGCCCTAGTGGCACGTAGGTTTAGTTATCGAGGGTTTGAATCGGATTTCTGAGAGATCTAAATACTGGGGCCCTGAGAAATTGAGAATTCCTCCGCCACATCGTGTGCATCTGACGGGAGATGGACTGGGATGAGGCTTTGTGAAACAGTCAGTTCAATGAGGGGGAGAGCTGTTTTGTAAATAGCATTGTAAGAATATCGATAGCTTTAGTTCGGTAGAAGAGATTCGTGACTGGGATGTGAATCCGGTTGCGTGATCGCTTATATCGATAGAGATAGGGACTTGTACAGACGAGAAAGTGAATGTTTTACATTTTACAAGTAAGGCGATAGATTCGTATTTTGTTATGGTAGAATAAATAGATGACGATTACGATGATGACTACTGAGCTGACTTTAACGACTGCCGAAGATAAATGCTGGATAGATGGGTTGCTGTTCGAAAAAAATGTTTATCATTGTTGAGAATCACGATTATTACCGAATATTAGAATGTTTGAAACTTGTTTCAGCGCAAGTTTTTGTCTATAGGTTGGAACTACGATCCATAAATATTCAATACTTCTTCAATTGTATGATTCTATTGCTATACATTTATTCAATGTTATGTATGGATCATTGGGCAAGGCGGTAAAGTT
>NW_026943186.1:0-16775 GCF_024139115.2 Armigeres subalbatus
CACTTTCCCTAGCTAACTGCCCGTCCATTACTCCCAGTTTCAGATTAAGGAATTCACCCTCTTACGTTTAAATAACAGGATATAACATTCCCGGTCCGAATAAAAATGATAATCAAATCACCAATCTACGCGGACTGAATTCACCCCACCTGGGACAGTTGATCCGATGGTTGGCTTAATCAAGCGGCGGACGTGCTCCCACTTTATGGTAGGTGGGTAATTGGAAATTCTTCACTTTGTTCCGAGTGTTGAGAGGAAGCAGAATTTTGGTTCTACCATAATATTCTACTTTTGGTGTCGACTTGGAATTCAATTTTCACACACCACTCAGCCCTCCCAATTCAGCCGAGGAAAAATGGTTCCAATTAACATAAGAATTGATTATAAATTCTTTTTTAGTACGTCAGGCCAGAAGACAACGCGTCAGTAGTTCTTCCCGTTTAATCATGATTTCTCCCCTTGTGGGGAAGCTAATATGGAGGCCAGGATACTGGGAACAAAGATTTCCAAAATTAGAATTACCGACTATCGGGAGGACATAATTTACAGTTCCTTAAGCAGCGATTTGTTCAAATTAGGGGCCGTTGGATCGTGGACAATGAAATTAGCATTTTTACGGCGGGAAAAGTGATGGGCGCGATAGAACAAATGGTGATTATCGGTATTTTGGATCAACAATAGATTAAGCAACGAGTGAAATTTTTGGGGAGAGGGTGAAACAGGCTTGCGATTAGAATTTAGGGTGGAATAATTTATAAGTGGACAACAGCCTGATGGATAGATTTCACCTTGCAGACATTATTGCTTTCAGATTCCACGAGGAGTCACGTATTGTACATCGAGGCGTAAGAATCACTCGTTATCCTTCAGCACTTGGTATACGTTTGCAGTCTTCCCCACATTACCATCAAGTGTCGTGTGGATGCTGATGTTTAATTATATGCGAAGTTTGTTGGGGAATTGATTCGCTGTGAACCAGTGACGCTCAGCGTTCCAAAATAGAAACACATCTGCATCCACTTGTTAAATACCCCGCTAAGATACTCCACGATGTGGTATCGAAGGTACACCGTTTCAGAACGACATACATAAAACGTTACCAAGAAAGTGATAAATAACGAACATCCACAATGTGTCCAATGCAATTCTCGGCGTCACTCAGTAAGGGCAACTTTCATTCTTTACCACGTGTGTTGTCGCAGCATCGTTCTCCATTTGTTTCATCGTGGTGCCAGCAGCTGTCCGCCGAATTGAACTAGTAGATCCCAAAAATGGGCCGTTGACAACGGTGGGAAAAATTTGGTGACACAGTTCGATGACTTATTTTTGTTCGATGCCTGAGTACTCTAAATCTTCATAACTCCAGAAGCGAATGACCACCGGTTCGGAAATAGACTACAACGTACTGTTTTTTGTTTGACCGCATATAAAATGAAAAGCATCTATTTATTTATCTATTTATTTATTTATTGGAATGTAGGTTTGTCCATCCTAAACCGAGTCTATCTTGAAATTTATAATATCGTATAAAGTGAGTCCTCTCGGTTTTCATACACAGCAAATAATTTTGAAAATTCAACGACGTGTAAAATTGCAGCTCACCCACCCCATCAAACGGATTAACATTCGATATTCAATTAAATTTGATTGGTCTACCGTAAGCACCGTTTAGAATTTATTTTGATTTAAAAATAGTGGGATCGATTAGATATTTTGTTTATTTACATGCTCCAAATATATTGCATGAGAAATACATTTAAAATCACAACATATTTTTGTCATATCTGAAGAAATGACATTTTGTAAACAGTCAATCTCCCTCATAAATCTAATCGCAGGACAAACATCAGGTAGTTGCGTTTGCGTAGTGGAGGGTTGTACTCTCCGTTATCGTAGATTAGTCTCGTTCTGGTTCAGCTGAATTTTTCCTCGGAGGTTTGAACCCATGCGCCGATTAAAAAATTATCGGCGGCGGCGTGATGAATCATTTTTCAGCCAACTGACGGCAATACAACAGTGTCCACATGGGTGGTGATCGGCGTTGGTAGTTGGCGTGAGTTTGCTTCAAACAGCCAGAAATTTTCCGGTTTTTTTGCTCGTTCCTCAATTAATTTCACCAGGGAATTATATGAATGCTGCTCCAGGAATTTCTCAGGAAGTTCCTTCAAAATTCCTCCTGAAGTTCTTTCAAGAATTCCTCCGGAAGTTCCTCTACGAATTCCTCCGGAGGCTTACTCTAGCTTCTCTTCCTTCAGGAATTTCAAATTCCTTTAGGAAATCCTCCTGGATTCCTCCAAGAATTCCTTCGGAAGTTCCTCCAGGAATTCTTCCTGAAATTCCTCTAAGAATTCCTCCGGAAGTTCCTCTACGAATTCATCGGAAGGTTCCTATGAAAGATTGTCCGGGAGTTCATTCAAAATTCATCCGGAAGTTCCTCCAGGAATTCTTTCCAAAGGTCCGCAGGATTTTTTTCGGAAATTTTTAATTCCTGTAACTCCTTAAATAATTACTCATAGGATTCTCTTGAAATTTTTAGGTTCCTTCAGAAGCTCCTCCAAAAACATAATAAATTTCTGTATCGTTCTACCAATGCAGAAATTACCACGAGAACTCTTCAGATATTTCTTCTGAAATTCACATGAAATTCCACTAAACCCACCTCCCGGAAATTCTTCCGGAAAATTGTTCAGGATCTCTTGAAGAACATTTTCCAAGTTCGTTTATTTGGTAAACTCAGGCGTGTATAACACTTTACGGTACCATGGATCTTTGTGATATATACAATTTAATACCCAAGTAATCATGGAGCTATATATGCACAAATAATACAACCGTGAAGTTGACTTAAGAGTGGAAAAAGATACTTTTACGACCGAAATATTGCCTTATTTCTTTGACCCTTTGAAATAAAACATATTTAATGGCATCGCTGCCTTCAAAACGCTTTGAACTAGTGTATCGTTGCTTAACAGGCGATGAATAAATGCATCTTTCCATCGGTAAAACTGATCTTATGCAATTAGCATTTAATATACTTGATCTAAATTGATTACGTACATTGTAATGCTTACACCAGTTACTTAGGTATGTTTACTGGTTTGTAAGGGAAGGGTAGAAACAGCGTACTCGTGGTGACTCGAGGTTAGTTTACAATGTTTAAGGATGGACTGGAGTTTAGGGATCAATGAATTTTAAGCTTCTCATCCGGACATTTGGCATCCAGGGTGATGTGGTGTGTCGATATTATGAAGTAATGGTTCGACTGGGATTATCTTACGTAAGATTCTTGAAGAACTTCTTATGGAAGTCGAATTGCGAAATCTAGATCAAAAAAAATATTATGGAAATTGAGTCACCATTAGAGGTTGGAAATTCTTACACAATTTTTTCCAAGAACTCCCTTACAAATTCTTGCAAGAATCTCTCCAGGCAATTCCACCTAAACTTCTCACAAAATTTTCTAAAACAACTTTGTAGGGTTTTTCCGGGAATTCCTTGAAAACTTATCTTATAAGTAGGGAAATAATCCGAAAAGTGCCACTTTTCTTCATACTTTTAGAAATCCTCCAAAATTGGCAAAAGCTCTTTGAAATATCTCTATATGTTCGTTTGGAAATTACTCTAGAGAATTCTCCAAGAAACTGCTCCGGAAATTCCTGAAGAATTCGCGGCAGAATTTTTGTGGGTTACCCAACAAACAATTCAGACTGAATAAGCTTCTCAGAAGAAGAAGAAGAAGAAAACGAAGCTTCTTTTCCAAGCTTGACATAGCCTGTTTTCAAAATTGAATCAGTCCTTCATCAACTTTCAATTTTGTTGGGTCTGAACTTTTATTGGAGATGACAATAAATGCAGCATAATTGTAAAGAAGATAATTTTCATATCAACTTGGCTGAAAATATGTATCTCCGACAGGCAGGAGCTAGAGAAATACAGACTTAACAGTAAAAATGCCTCGGCGTGGTTAAAAAATATTAGGCGGCATGATCATTTTTCACGGCGGCAGCTGCGTGAGAAAATTGTCGGCGGCGGCGTGGTGTGGCGGCGCTCATATCTACTCTCGGTACGACCTAGCATGATGTTAGTGAAGAACACAATATCCCCTGGTATCTTGTGACGCGTAAATATCGTATCCAGATTGAGCCAAACCACAGAGGTCTTAATAGCATGGCATTTCTCCTCCTGTTTACGGAAGATTCTAAAGAGCGAACGCTGACTTTTTAGCACCTTGGGTCGCTGGTTGTTATTGTGGTCTCAAGACTGAACCTGTGCGCCGCCGCGCCATCATACCAAATATTTTTTACCACGCCATTAGCTATTGAAGGATAATTTAACCATTACATTTTTGTTAAGAAGTGATTTTTGCTGGTAACAAGCTCGTCCTATCAGTCATACATATTTCAAGTTTAGGATTGACTGCATTTATCTACTTTAGTATGTAGAAGTGTGGACGGCAACTTACCCACAACTGTAACTAGCATTAAGTTGATTTTGCTCAAGTATTCCAGGCAACTATTTTTTCTAAGGCTGCATCTGATTTCCCGAATTAAACTCAAATAAAATTAAAAATTTACAGTTGAATAAATTCCGAATAACGCTGCGCATACAAGATAACTTTTGACAGATATCGAATTGTTTTGACAGATGCCTTGTCGGTCATATTGGAATGCACCTGCGATTTTTATGACTGGGTGGTTTTTTGATTTTCGAACTGACACTTTATGCAGCCTACGAATTTGTTGTACTTCGGGAATTCAAGGAATTGCTCTTAGATTTCTTTAGTGCTTTGGTCCGAAATTGCTTTATTTCATTTAAAACTTCAATTAATTTAATTTGGAAAACCAAAAAGATTTTATTTCTATCTATATAAAAATGAAATGGTGTACATGTGGATCCGCATTAGTCGAAAACGGCTGGACGGATTTTCTTTATTCATGATCTTTCCTCATGTGAAAATCACGAGTCAAGTTCAAGGATGTTATCAATCGTTTAGTAATTTGCGTTCGATCATTTAGTAGTTGTTAAGGGGCTGTCCACAAACCACGTAGACCAAAATTTCACTTTTTCAAACCCCCGTCCCCCTAGTAGACTTTCTTAGGCTTTTCCGAAAGCCCTTCCCACGCATTGCAGTGCATGTAGACTTTTCCAAATTTACAAAACCTCATATGTGATTGGAAAAATATGGAAATCAACCACGTTTAAATGTAATTCAGCTATTGCATTCTATTTCCATGTAAACATTACAACAAAGTTCGTATTTTAAACATCATAAAATTAAATTAGACAAAATCCAACAAAACGAAAGTCAAATTGAAACGAAATCGAATTTAATCCTCTGTCATAACTCGCAGAATCAAAACCCTCAAAGCTATTCCATTTCATTACTTTTGATTTATACAAGTTTTTCCCAAGGTAAACACTTTTTGCATCAATTTTTGCACTGATAAAATCTGTCACGCATCTGACATATACTGCCGTGAATCGCATATTTGTCCCACATGAATAGGAAACCCAGCATATATGGAACAGATATGCGATTCACGGCAATATAATTCTCAACGCAGGTTCAAAGATTGGAAATGAAGGGTACCAGAACTTAAAAAATTCGAGTTGAAATTCCAAACAATATCAATTCTAAAATAAATAAGATTTGCGTGAAAATTTCGTAAAATTTCCCAATTGATAGCCTTGAAATACTCCAAAGAACTCTCCGTGATAATTCTGATGCTTTTCTTGAAAGTTCCACGCAAAATCCCGCTGAATAATCATCTGTTGAAATCCCAAGATTTTTCTTTAAAATTCCAAAAGTTTCCATGTTAAAAACCCCGAGGAAATTTAGAATAATTTCCAACGATATTTTTCAATTTCACTTGCAAATTTAGAACAATTTCTTTAGGAAATTTAACTAAATCTTATGGCATTCCAAGGATTTTTCTGAATAATTTTCGGCGGAAATTCTAGAGAATTTTCAGTTAAGGTACCTATAAACTTCTCGTAAAGATTTGAATGTAATTTTTCTTGAAAACTAGAAAGGCTTTTTACACAAATTGCATTTTTTGCGGAAACTCAAACTGTTTTTGGTGGGAGATTCAAAATGAATTTTCTCATCCAGAGTTTTCAAAAATTTATTTAGAAATTCGAAAATTTTCCATTGATAATTCAAAGAATTTTGCATTATAACTGCCTTAGAAAATTTACGAAGAATTTTCTGGGCATTTCGAATAATTTTTGCTTATATTTCGAAGAATTCCTCTTGAGAATTCCGAAGAGTTTTCGAAATTAGGAAAAAAAGTTTTGAGGATTTCCCAGAAAATCTCCAGTGAATATTCTGAAAGGATTTTTCTTGGAAATTTCAAAATTGTAAAGGAATTTTACAATCTCCAAAGAATATCTTTTGGGCATTCTAAAGGCTTTTTCTGGGATATTCCAAAATGCTTCCTTTGTAAATTAAAAAAAAAAATACCGTGGAAGTACGAAATAATTTCCATAGTTTGCAAGAAGTTCCGAAAATCAAAAGAAATTCTAGTAGAATCTGCAGAAAATCCAAGGATGTTAAACATTTTTTAGAAGTTTTATAGAATGCTGAAGATTTTTCTGCAACCATGAAGAACTTTCTGGTAAAATTCTTGATAGTTTTAAGCCGTAGTTCAGACTTTTTACTTCTGATGAAAGTTCATGCCTTTATGTCATGTAAAAACAGGAAAATCTGAAAATAATCAAACTAGTGAACTCCGCTCGAAAACTGCTGTATATATCGTTTTCAAAAAAAATAAAGAAAAAAGTCTGTGTAGACATTTGGTACACCCCCTGTCCCCCTTCGTAGACTATCGTAGACTTTTTCAGAGAGCCTCACTAGAGTCCTACGTGGTTTATGGACAGCCCCCAATAACTCTTTCCAGAAGCTGAATTTCAAAATGTGTTGTATGGTGAACTTCTAGAGCGAAGGTTTTCTAGCTACCTAATGGTTCCGGGTACGAATTTGACTAATTTTTACATCCTTGGTCAAGTTGAGTAAATCATGAAAAGCTAGAATTAAGATTCGTATGGAAATTTTGCATAGGCAGTTCACTACGCACATCAACTAGTTTCTTATAAACTTCCTTTGAAAATACTTCAACTTCTTAAATTTGTTAGAATGTTGGTAATTCCTTCGAGAATATCTTCTGAAAGCCCATAGTAAAGTCTGTTCGCGCATGAAGCGAACGAAAATCAAATATTCCTTCCATTTTGTTATCATCATCTTCTTTGATGTGGTGTTGTTCCATTCCCCAAAATTTCATTCTTCCAACCAACAAAATTATGCACTGCTAAATGTTGCATAAGCAAGAGCTCTCTATCGTGTTACAGTCACCGTCATCATCATCATTGATCATTGCATCTACGCATCAACAGCGAAATTTTCTCACCGAAGTACTATCCATAAACTTGGAAGAAACATTTTACATTGTCATTGTATACTAATAGACTTTATAAGAAATGTGTTCAATGTCTCTTCTTCATTCAGTATTTGGCCATTGTACGACAATAAACCGGTCCAAGCGGAAAAGCGAAAGTAGTTTTTCATTTAAGCAGCCAAATAATCAGCTCTTTTCAGAATATGGATTGATTAATCCTCCAGTCTGAGCTATCTACACACCAGGCATTCGCCACCGATAAGGAATTGGTTGATCATCAATAGCATTCCGAAGAGGATTTGGCCGTTCAGCAGGGATCTCAGCAGAAGGAGTTGGCCTCATCGTTCGACTGTCCATGACCGGACAGGGTCACCCGATTTTTTTCATGAAATCGTCCAAAAAATACTACAGTTTGTACTGGTAGTTTTTGTGGTCTTCATGAAAGGAAAACAGATGTATTTGCATTTCAAGAGACCAAACGAAAATGTAGCGGATTGCTGGTCATCTGTCACTTCACAATCACTTGTGATGGGAATGTTGTTTTCGTTTTTGAATTTAAAAATTTCAAATATTTTTATGAATTTGGGCCAGCTTAACGATAAGCAATCAATGAAATGATAATATTGTTCCTGATTTTCGTGTTGAAAGTAATAATATTAACACTATTGAAGCTAAGACAGCTTATTTACAATACTTTGATGCTCTTTCATGAAATAAAAATCTGTAAAAACTTTTTCCAAAATTCATTTCATTGTTTATATTTTCCATGAAAGCGAGATAGAACTAAATGTAAATATCGCGTGACTCCTAATGAAAATGAAAATCTCAGTGTACTGACTACAGTTATTCAACCAGGATTTTTCCTTCACATTTCTCAGACCTTTCAGTTTTTTAGGATAACTCCAGGAAGTTATTCAGAAATTTCCCCCATGAATTTAGTCTAAAGTTTATAAAATTTATCCTTCAGTACGAACTCGATTCATACAATCTCTAAAGAACTATTTCGAATAATTAGCATTAGTATTGAGCATTTCGCACAAATTCGTAGCTGGTACAAGCCTGGACTATTGTATGAGAGTGGAATTACTTTCATAACGGATGACGGGACTAATCATTATCTCTTAGATGGAAGCAATGCACTCTCCAGTAGTCTGCCTTAGCAACGTGCTTGCGAATGCTGAGGATGAGCCTGGAATTGTTGCCACGACCTCTAGCCGCCAAGGCAGAAACGATAGTATGCCAGTAGGCACCGAGCTCGTCTAAGAACTATTTCGAATAATTCCACAAAAAATCATCGTGAATTCTGTCTATGGTACATACTGGAACAACTCCTGGAGGATTTTCTCGAGTATGTAAGGAATTTCTGGGAAATTTCAAGAACAAATTTCAAAGCAATTTATTGGAGAATCAATAGAGAAAATTATAGAAGTATTCTTGAAGTAATTTCCATAGAAACTCCTGGAGGAACTTAAGGAAGTAAATGCAAAATATTTGTGGAAGAATTCCGGGGGCGACATTCGAGTGGAATTACAAAGAAAAAATTAGGGAACTTTCGGAAGGATTTTCTGTAAATGTTTCAGTCTGGATTGTTGGGAGAACTTCAAACATAACATTTTCAAAGATTTTTTTGTGTGCATTCCAGAGAAATTTCTGAAGGAATTACCGAAGAATTTCAAAACTATTCTCCAGGGACTTCTTGAAGGAATGTTTTGGGAAATACCTGGAAGGGATTCCCGGATCAATTTCTGGAGGAATTTGTAATTGAATTTCCATAAGTATATCCAAAAAACTTCCAGAGATATTTCAAGAAGAATTCCTAGGGTGGGTAGAAGTTGTGTTAGAAATACTATATGAGATTGGAAAGGAGTTCAGTGGAAGTTTCGGGAACGCTCTCGAAGTAATTTATGAAGAGTTCTTGAAGGAATTTCTGGAGGACCTTCAGGGAGAATTTCAGGAGAAATTACTTGAGGAAAACGAATTGGACATTCTAGAGTAATTTCCGTTAAGCATCTAAACCGAAATACACCTTCATTACTGAAGGAATTCTGGTGAAAATTTCATTGAAAAGCTCTTGGGGCATATCTGAATTCATGAGAAATTTTAAAAGGGATTTTGGGAGAATTACTTTAGAATCTTTTGGGGCAAAGATTCCTGCAGGAATCTGAGACGAAATCCTGGAGGAACTGACTGGCTAAAATCCTTGAGGAACTTTCGAACGACATCATAAAGGAACTTCCGCCACGGAATCCTGGAGGAATTTCCGCATGCAATATTGGATGAATTTACGGATGAAATCCTGAAGGAACTTCAGGACGAAATTCTTCAGGAGCTTCCGGACAAAATTGTGGGGGAATACTTAGATGGAATCCTGGAGAAACTTTCGGACGAATTCTTGGCTGAACTTTCGGACGAAATCCTGAGAAACCTCCAAATCCGTGAGGAACTTTCTGACGAAATGCTGGAAAAACTTCCGGACGAAATCTTGGAAAAACTTCCGGCCGAAGTCCTGGAGGATCGTCCGGACGATATCCTTCCGGACGACATTCTGGAGGAACTTCCGGAGGATCGTCCGGACGAAATCCTGGAGGAGCTTTTGAACAAAATCTTGAAAGCAAGGAGGACAATAACCAGGAGGAACTTCCGGGGGTATTCCCGGATGAGCTTCCTGATAAAATCCTGGAGAAACTTTCGGACAAAATCCTGGATGAGCTTCCGGACGAAATGCTGGAGAAACTTCCGGACGTCATCCTGGAGAAACTTCCGGACGAAATCTTGAAAAAACTTTCGGCCGAAATCCTGGAGGCTCGGAATCCTTCCGGACGACATTCTGGAGGAACTTCCGGAGGATCGTCCAGACGAAATCCTCGAATTCCCGGATGAGCTTCCGGATAAAATCCTGGAGAAACTTTCGGACGAAATCCTGGAGGAGCTTCCGGGCGAAATTTTGGACGAAATCTCGGACGAAATCACAAGAACTTTCGTACCGTCACCGGAAGAAACTTCCAGATGAAATCCTGGAGGAACTTCAGAAAGATTTATCCTGGAGGAACTTTAGGACTGAAATCCTGGGGGAACTTTTGAAAGAAATCCTGGAGGGAACTTCCGGAGGACATCCTGGAAGAACTGCAACCTTAAATACTTAAGAAACTTCCGGACGACATTCTGGAGGAACTTCTGGACAACATCCTGGAGGATCTTGCGAACGAAATCCTGGTGGAACTTCCGGACAAAACTCTGGAGGCGTGGAGGACGATATCCTGGAGGATCTTCCGGACGACATCCTGGAGGATCTTCCGGACGACATCCTGAAGGATCTTCCGGACGACATCCTGGAGGATCTTCCACACGAAATGACGGAGGAACTTCCGGACGAACTCGTGGAGGAACTTCCGGGCGAAATTCTGGGGGAACTTCCGGAGGAATTCCTGGATGAACTTCCAGAGAAACTTTCGGACAAAATCCTGGGGAAACTTTCGGACTAAATCCTGGAGGAACTTACGAACTCCTGGATATACTTCCAAAGAAATGTCCAGAGGAATTCGTGGAGATACTTCGGAAGAAATTCCGGAGAATTTTCGACGTTTGAAATTCATCCGCCGATCATCAACGGCGTGACGCCGCCACGCCGGCGTCGCTGGCTGAAAATGATTTATCACGCAGCCGCCGGAAAACTTTCAATCGGCGTACGGGTCTACTACCCAGACAACACTGGCGTATTTCAGTTTCGACCTAACAGAGTCCAACATGCACAGCCAGTATTGTATGCGGATCGTCCAGATCCCTTTTAAACCCTATGCTCCGAAACAAACAGGGAAAGACCCTCCTAACACAGTCGGTGACTTTACCACGACAATCTAACACCAAAGATCCGCAGATCGACAGTCAGCAAATTCGCGATATTTTGACCTCGGCACCACTTTATCACGTTCTTAGATTGGTGACATAAGGGAGTATAAGTATTAAAAAAATATGGAAAGCACACATTTCACCGCAATCATAAATTATCTGACGCTGGAAATTTCTTGGGAAAGTTTTGACATTTTATTCTGTTGTCCAAACATCCTCGGTGTGGCCAATTGTGTTAACATGTTTTGCAGAAACTTCTCATCTCAATCCGGGTTAGGATCACTTTACGTAAGATTTTGAGAACAGTGCAATACAACTCAATGCCTTAGCAGCTTCAGTATTGTTTGCCCACCTTTAGTAAAATACCCTGCCCAAAAAATCCCAGTCAACCCAGAATTACGATGTACCAGACTCTGCAAAATAGATGGCTAATGAATTGTTGAAACCTCCGAGATGCTTTGATTTCATACTCCGGATCACTATAGAGCCTCCCCATACAAACAGGCGGACAAAAATATTTTCTTTCTTTTTTCGTGCTTATAAGATGTTTTTGATGGTTTCATAACAGGGAACTGTTATTAATATCTTCTTCTTCTTCTTATTGGCATTGTTACACTGGGACAGAGCCACCTCGAAGCTTGGTATTCATTAAGCACTTCCATAGTTATTAACCGCGAGGGTTTCTAAGCCAAGTTACCATTTCTGCATTCATTATATCCTTGAAGCTAGCACGATGATACTTTTATGCCCAGGGAAGTCGCCTAGATTCATTTATCGGAATCGAACCCAGCCACCTTCAGCATGGTCTTGCTTTGTAGCCGCGCGTCTTACCGCACAGCTAAGGTGGGCCCCTATAACTGTTATTAATATATCAAGAACAAATAGGGAAGAACGTTTAGTTAAAGAAAGTTATCAAGTGTAACGGTTGCGGATGAAATATCGACGTCATTTGTTACCTTAGATGGATTGAAGCAGGGTGATGCACTCTCGAACCTACTGTTCAATATGGCGCTCGAGGAGCGATTGGGAGAGCTGGTGTGCACTGAAGCGGTACCATTATCACCAAATCGCATGTGCACCAGGGATTTGCGGACGATATCGATATTATCGGGATTGATCGCCATTACCGTGGAAGAGGCTTTTGTGCCTTTTAAGAGGAGACAGCTAGGGTTGGACTCTTAGTCAATACCAACGAAACGAAGTATATGGTCGCTGGCAATCAACGTGGGTTCATTAGTGGTGGTGGTAGCGAAATGGTGCTGGATGGTGAAAAATTTGAAGTGGTAGAAGGTTTGTGTATCTTGGAACATTAGTGACGTGCGATAATGATGTTACCCGCGAGGTGAAAAGGCGTATTGCGGCTGCAAATGAGACTTTATTACGAGCTTTCGTAACCAACTTAAGTCCCATGGTCTGCAAGCGAAAGCAAAACTTCGCGCTGTATAGCGCTACTCCTGAGTTCTTTAGTAGCTTTAACCGATCATGAGACATGGACGTTAAAGGAGGCTGATCGGAGAGCTTTCGAAGTGTTTGAGCGTAAAAGGTGTTGCGGACAATGCTCGGCGGTAAACAGGAGAACAGTATCTGGCAACGTCGCATGAATCCACGAATTGTTACCAGGTGTATAAAGGGCAGGATATTATCAAGCTTATTCAACACGGCTGAACTACGGTGGGCTGGTCACGTTGTTTGTATGCCGGAAGAACGTCGAAGCGAAGACAATGTTAAGTAGAGAACCGGCAGGCCGCAAAGGCTTCGTGGAAGGCCGCGTACACGATGGCTTTGGTGCAGTTGAAGAGGACCTGAGGGCGCTCAATGTTCAGGGCGACTGGAAGCGATTGGCCCAGGATCAGGTCAGTGGAGAATGATACTCCATTCTGCGTAGTTCATCCAAGAGCTATAGCCCATCAAGTGTCAAGTAATATAATATAAATTCCTTATAAATTCATTTTGAAATAGCAATCTTATCTCTTTTTGCCGTAACGGGCAAATGTTATTCATTTGAGGCGTTGTCCTTCCTCCGCTAATATCAGGCGATACTATTATCTAAAAGAGGCATTATCTCCCACCACTGGGGCTGTTCCAGCCACATTGAAATTGACGTAAAGTGTAGTGTCAGCAGCCAGTTATCTGTAGCTAAGAATAACGCTACAGTTTTGAAAATTCACGGTGGTAAAAGTCCACCCATACAGGTGACCCCAAATTCTTAAGTTGTAGTGCGGCACATGGCAGTAACATGTAAATAATAATTGAAGTCTTATCAACCCAATGGACCTACTGGGATATTATATCATGCATCATTCATAAGTTAGTTAATTGGATAAATCGAATGATCCGAACTCCAAAATAATAATTGGGTCTATATTACATTCGTTCCTCTGGAGTCACGTCGTTTATAAAAGGACCATTGACTGAAGCATATTCGAGATGTGGAATAGAAGTTCCTTAGCAAATTATTCGAAAGAACCATCTAAGTGACCGAGAAAATAATTTTAGTATGGCATCATTGACTTCCACGAGTCGATATCAAAATAAAATTTCAATGAAGAATTAGAAATTTTGAGCCAGCTCTGGATTGAAAATCTCTTTAATAGAGAAAAAATAGAAATTCTCCATAATGAAATAGAAAATTGTTAATAAAGAAATCAGGGTATGAGTATTAAATAAATATAGAATTATTACAAATAATTACCAAAATTTCCATAAACAGTTGAAAATTTTCCACAGAACAATAATAAATTAGTACTTATAAAAGCTAAGAAGGTGCAATTATAGAAATAAATTTTCCATAAAAGAAATCAAAATATTTCCCCGAGAAAATACAAATTTTCATGAATAAATCAATATTAGTATTAAACAATTACATTTTTTTATTTCGTGGAAAATTTTGTAACTCATTATTTCTAATATTGATTTATTTATGGAATGTTTGTATGTTTTTCGTGGAAAAGTACAATCTCTTTATGAAAAATTCTTCTTTTATATTTGCAATTTTTTGGTTTTCAAGAAGTTAATTGTTTTGTTTTGTGGAAAATTCTTAATTGTTTATATGGAAAGTTTTGCATTATTTGTAGAAAATTTAATATTATTTTTTATTACTCCTTACCATAACTTTTTATTGAAATTTCCCGGTAATTGTTATGGAAAAATTTTTTAAAAATTTTTTAGGCCTGGGGTTTTTATTTCAGTCGATATCGTACCCAGAACATCGACTCATGGAAGGTCTATTGTAGCTTGTGAAAGTAATAAATGATGAAATCGCATCGGCTCCAATGGATCTGCTTGGATGCTTAGCGATACACGGATACGCCGCTCAGGACTTGGTTGATCGTGGTCGTGTTCCAAAACTCTGTAATATCATGTCTTATGATTACATAGATATTTGTAGATATATTTATCAGCTTAGGATGGCATTATGTTTCTGCAAATTAAAAAATAAAGGGATATTTTGGAAAATTTCTAAACCATTTAAGTAATTTTTTTTCCTCGAAATTTTTATAACATATTCATGAGTCCAAGTATTTTTTTGTATCCTCCTGATGCATCGAAGGTGTGAGAGTTCTAGATATCCTAATACCTAATACACATTACAAACATAATAAACTCAAAAATTTTAGAATTCATGAAATTTTATAATTTCCATGCTGGGTTTAGTTTGATTATGAATCAATTGAAATTGTCCATCTTCAAAATTGATCGGAATTCAAAAAAATTCATTCATGTCTGCCAAATGACCACGATAAGTTTTCAAGCATGGGGAGAGAAGGGGTTGAAAATCTTCAAAAGTCATGACCACGTGGTTTTCTGGATGGCCCCAAACGGCATGTTTCACTGACGCAGCATCTGTATGGAGTTGACAGCTGCGCTATATCCCTGTTGCCAACGGAAAACGGAACTTATTTCATGCCAATTAAGGTGAAGGTGGATTGAGTACCCAAAACAAAACTTTGGAAGTATTAGTGCAATAAAAAACTCCATATACTGTAGTAGTTTTGGTGTCGTATTTATGAAAACAAGTAAGATTATTAGTAGGGGTGTTTCTAAAAACGACCCAGTTCCACTCACGCCCACTCGATTCTTGTCCATGCTCCGTGTGTCTCCTTCGAAAATCCGAGCAGATTTGAACAAAAATATGCGAATGAGCACAAGTTAAGTTGCAAGTTTGTAAGTGAGAACTGGTATGCAGGAAACTAAACCTTTCATTACACCTTTGGCTAAAACGGCCTCTCTCCAAGCACCTGCCAGAATGAGAACCCCATAGCTAAAAGCCACATTTCAGAGTCTTCATTGAATGCACTCAGAATAATCCATTAATTGCGCAACCCAAAAAAATGCATTTTATAGCCCTGCCTCCCTTACACGTCACACTTTTGTACATAAAAAACATCTGGACAAGTTCTGTATAGATCGTCAAACTTCAGCCGGAAATCCACCGTCCTTCTCTAAACGATTAAATTATGCTGATGAATGTTCACATTACCAATCATTTCGGGCGACCAATTGATGCTACTTTGTTGAATTGCACGTTTCCCACTGATGCCTTCTGAGAAGTTTAATTTATCATGACTAAAGATTCTGCTAATTCGATTGAAATCGACTACTAACTATTGGAACGACTCATTCAATACATGGCGTATTTGTCTGTTCAGTGAAAAGCCTTTTGAGTATTCCATCCAGTCATATGAGTTCTCCCCCCGGCGCTTCAGTGTAGAAGCGCCACAATTAGAATTATGTAAAATTCAGCCTCCTTACTAAACTCATACAAAACTTGAAACGAATTACCACGGTAAGTCTCCTATTCAAAACCAGAAAGCCCCAAAACCCAAAACATGAAGCATAAATGATTGAGCGTGGCGGAAATAAAATTTAATTTTTTTGAACCAACCCTAATTTTTAGTTTGCTGCTGACGGTTCCGGTGTTTATATTCGCTCCGTGATTAGTTTTTTCGATGGTTTTCTTTAATCCAAAAAATACAATAGTTTATTATTACGTTTCTTGCATCAAATAAGTGATTTCAGTTACAAAAAAAGGTGAAGGACGTTTTGCATCCGATTAACATTTCTGGTTACTCCTGGGTGAATAAGTGAGAAAATTTGTTTTTTTTCTAAATGCCCTTTGGGAGGCAGTGGAGTGCAGTGATGAAACCACCAAACCGCGAAGGGTTATTAAATTGGTACCGAAAGTGCTGATTTTCTACAATAATGCGACGCCGAAGTACGTAGGACTCCCCTGAAGAAATATGTTCATTATCATTACGGGAAGTAATTCAATTGTATGATACGGTACAGTAAGTTAGTAATTTGAATATTAAACTTTTGTTCGACGCTACTTGCCGCATTCAAATGTTGGTGGAGAGGGGTAGGGGAGGCGTGGGGTTGATCTGTTGAGGGTCCGGTGCCATTTTGACTGCCATCGTGGTACTCTTCCAACTATGTCCTTAATGCGTATATTTGTTGTAGGATATCCTCACCTATGCCATTGAGCAATGTCCGATGCGGTTTGGTATTACCATTGAATCTGCTACATGAAATATC